>NW_027362007.1:2780000-2935000 GCF_039654945.1 Dendrobates tinctorius | reverse complement strand
AACTGTGAAAATGACAATAAAGAGTAAAATAAATTCTGGACATCACATCAGGAAGTCAGCGGATTACAAAACAATGGTAAAAAGAAATGTTTGAATTTGCCATAAAAGAAATCTAAGCTGGGTGTCTTCTACTGTCACACTTTGTCGGGCTGCCATGTCACCCGAGTCTGTGTCCTGGAGTCCAAGATTGGGCTCTCGCCTCCTCTAAACAAATCCGTCAAGCGCTCTTTTGGTCTGAGTGCCAGAGAATCAGACTGTGGTGACGCCAGTTCTCCCGGAGCCATAAATCCATTGCTCATCATGGTCTCACAAGCTGATAAAAGCGTTTACCGTCCCTGATACTTTATGATGGCCATAAGCCAAGAACGCCGCATCGAGAACCCGATTAACCAAGCCGAGCATTATCAAAATAGGCCTGGTGTAAGGACTAAGGATGCCAGGACAAGCTGGGACTTGTAGTTCTGCTCAGAAGTCTAACAAACCTGAGCATTAGGTCAGTCTGGGGTCATCTCCTGTATCCACATAAGGCCAGGGATGTATTTGGGCTCTGCCGTGTACAGTGAACCAGATTTTGCCATTTTGTATAAAACTAATAGAAACCTATCAGAAATTAAATAACTCGTGTGCGATTACAGCAAAGTGGAAACCTCATTGTTAATTTGTTTGGCTTTGATATTTCAAACTGCGTCCTGCAGTGTAAAGTATGGAGGCCGGAGGGGTGGGGGGATATTATTCACTAGTGTGGTCATTTCCTGGGTTATTAACCCATTAATCTTCTATCTATTGTGTGATATTGCAGCGAATCCACTGAATGTGTGGTAGAAGTCAGATCAGTACTGGGTGCGAATATGGCGATTTATAAAGCTCGTAGATTTAGAGAGGATCTGTCCGCACACAGATCTCATGTATAAGACCAACGACCCCTGGATTATGGTTAGGGTGAGACCCCCGAGTCCGTTAAGGGGGCAGAATGGTTTTGGTGCCATTTGGACTGACAGAGCCGACCTGAGCCCATAGGAAAGCAGAGAGATGGTGGATGCCATAAGGGTCAGATCCAGCTCCAAACTTTTGGGGCACATCCAGAAATATATTAATACATCTTATCAATGGCTCCAGAAAATGTATTACTTTTATAAAAAAAATTTTTTAAATACATGGGAATTAAAGCACCAACATTTGCAACATGCGCAAAACTGTGCACATAAGCGTAGAAAACATCAGCCAGCCCTACAAACCGAAGCCTTAGAGACCTCCTCCTACATCCAGCGTCTCGGGTGCATCCCACCACAATGATGTTGCCCTCGGCCTACTGACCAGAAGGTGCGCCGGGGATGCTGGCGGGTACCACGCGGTTTGCAGCGCAATGGTCGGGCGGTGGGCACTGGAACGGGGTCCTGAGAATCTTTTTGCCTGACTTATATGTCAGCTCCCCGCACTCGCTGCGACTTTGAGAACCAGTGTTGAACCTTTTGGCTACTTCTCCTGCGTGACACCAACCTAAGGCTTCATGCAGAAGTCTGTCTTCTGGGTCAGCACCATAGTCTACAGGGGAGAATGTCTGTAATACTCTGTGCCGTATTACGGATGCACTTCACCATTTGCCAACGGCAACTAGACCCTAACTAAAGATTATTAAATATCTCGAGACAATCTGCTCTAAAAGTTAATCAGCGGACTCCCCGATATGTTTCGCCATTGCTGGCTTCTTCAAGGAATGTGGCTGCAAAATGAAGAAGCCAGAATTGGCGAAACATATCGGGGAGTCCGCTGATTAACTTTTAGAGCAGACTGTCTATATTGGTCAGTGGTCCGCGGCCACTGTTAACCAGATATTATTTAAATGGACAGCATTGAGTTGAGGTTCTATACTGAGCTTTACACACAAGGAAAAAATAACGCTTTCCCTAATCAATAGTCAGTGAATTAATCACTGTAACTTTACAGAGATGGGAAGAATTGAACATTCCGTCCCCCCTACGGAAATCCACAGACAGTGGAAAAGCATAGATAGTCAACTGCAAAGGGAGAGAATTACCCAACCCCAGTGTCTAAACAACTGAAACAATATAGACACTGCGATATTAGATCAGAACTTTATTCCTCATGATATCATTTCATTTTTAATTTCAGAATCGTTAGTTAGGGTCTAGTTGCCATTGGCAAATTGTGAATTGCATAGGTAAACCCTACGCCGATTCTTGTTGAACAGTGTTTAATAAGGAGGGCGCCATAACGTTCCACTATATCACCATGTGCATGATGCCGCCATATCAATAATATATAGCAGTATGAGTTGTATGGCTGGTGGTGGCGGCCTCCCCTCCCCCGGACTGTAGAGTCACGTCCGCGTGTCCTCCTGATAGGATTGTCGGCTCCAGATGCAGATCGGTTAATCTTAATACACTTTGCTACAAGCCTTTTATTACAGGATGTTGAAGCCAATTGTGATCTGATTAGCAGCACCGGGAGTTCATTGTTAATCACTGTCTACATTCATTTACTTGTAGTGTGCGCCTCTTGTACTCAGAAATGAAATGCCACCGAGGTCCCCGGCAAATTAAACCGCTCACTGCTCGCTGTGTCCGAGATTTAACTTCAAGTGATGTTTGTCCCACAATGGGGAAGGTGCATCAAATGCTGCGGAGCGGCGCTCTATTGCTGGTGCGCCAGGCGTCCTTTCATCTCGCTGCATTGAGATTCTCGCGGCCCCCACTAATGGACAGGCGTTGAGAACGCCGCTCGCCTAGCAGCAAAGCGCGCCATTCTTCACAATATGTTCATTAACGGAAGGGGAAGAGCCGGCCGGGTGAGTGGCTAAGAGATGATGTCTTGTTGGGTCACTTCTGACCGCAGGAACGGAGATTATATTCCCGATCTATAAACTGCAATCTGAAACATTCCCAACATTAAAGGATATTCGCATCCTGTAAAGCAGTGGCATAAAACCAGGACGTGTCATTACTTTAAGATCAAGTACGTATGACTTCTGGGACAATCACCAAGCCAAGAATGACGAGGCGGTGGTGATGGTCCAGTGATGTGTCCAAGCTTTCCTTGCAAAGCAACACACGACAGGAAGAACCAGGAAAGGGTTAAATCAGGCCGCAGCCCCTTCATTTTCAGGATCGAGGGGGTCCCACGGATTTATACAAAATTATGCTTTAAAGTTGTTGTACGATCTTACTAATTTCTGAAAATATTCTATTTTTGCACATAAAATATGCATTTACCAACCTCCTGCCGCACTGATGTGGAAGCTTGATGGCTCCCCTAATACTGGTCCTTAAGACATCTATTAGGACAGTCCTGTAATAAGAAGCATGTGACGCTAATGTGCTAAATGCTACACTTCCCATGATGCATCTGTGTGTGCTGCTCATCCCTGCGTAGTGAGAATGCGCTTGCGCATGATATCTTTGCCCATGGAGGTCTCATGAGGAAGATATTACTGTTAAGTTTCCTATCATGATCTTACCAGTCTATAGACAGAAAACACTGCATGGATAACATCATCCATCTGACCAATATTAATTTGACCACCCATTGGTGTAGAACAATGTGTTACATTCGCCACGACTCAAAAAATATGACTAATATCTGTTATGTCTAAGCTGTTCATAAAAACCTCAATATTCATAACTTGCAAAGCAGGGCACAGCAACTTCAAGTAGTTTGCCTGAAAGTTCAGTGCCACATGTAGGCAAGGGCCATAAATCTGTCACCTGCCCCATTCTAATCAAAGTTGAGGAATGGAATAGTGTCTGTGACCTATCAGATGACCAACTCTGTTTGCGGCAGGGGAGATAGAGGGTCTCAGCTGCAGAGTTGGAGGTCATGTTTCAATGTGAATAGGACAACATTATAGATTTTACAATTATAAATAAGAAAGATTTTATGACTTGGGGCTGAAACAAACATGCTATTCATCTCGATTATGCAACTAATTGTCCTGGGGGCAGAATTGTAATCGATTATAACAAATGACATTCGAGCACTCAATGCCAGTCTGCTGCTGCAACAGCCAACGAGATAATGTCTTGTAGTATTAAAGACATGGCTGCTGCAGAAGAAAACACAGCTTCAGCCTTTCATGGGCACTGGTGTAACCACATCTTATGATTGCCATCAGGAGTCAAAAGTCAATTCTCCGGTACAACAACCGCCACTATGGACTGGTGGGGTAAAGTTTTGAGCACCAAGCCATTAAAAAAGCATTGAAAAGAGTCCAAAGAAGGACAACCAAATAAAAGAATTCCTCATCTTATTAAATGTGTAAAATTGCAAATTACTTGTAAAAATAAGAACATGACCTATTACTAAAAATGCTCTCCATTGTCAAGAACAGAGGGCTTTCTAATTCTGCAGCGTATAGCATCTTGCCGAGGTTATAGGTTATGGACTCCTAGGCAAGGAGCACGACTGCAGGCGGTTTCCTATAACGCTTGTGAGCGCTGCTCTGAAGCTGGCTGGATTGCTGGATTTGTGCAGTCCCAATGTCCCAGCACTCCTCCTGAAGTAACATGGGAGAGTGCTGTCTTGGGGTCAGCGGTTCAGTCATGTCATCAGGAGTGCGGTCATTCTTCAGGGGCAAGAAAGAAGTTGTGAGAAATGGCAGCGGTGTACTCCTGCAGATTCGGCGACTTGTGCGGGAGCAACGCGAACCACATGCAGTCAATAATAGATCCCATGAGGTTCTGCCCCGGCTATAAACTACTGTAAAGATAGAGTATCATACAAAGTGGTAAAATCATACAACGCGCAGAGGCTGCAGGAAGCCCAGGACTGGAGAAGCCAAAAAGCCAGAGGCCACCAGCGGTGGTGGAGAAGGACCTGATACAGCGCCTACAGTCTCAGCGATCAGCTCTTCTACCCGGAGTGTGGGTGACGTCCATCATCCAGCTAACGAACCTGCGACTAATTGTGTGTCAGGAGTCGCAGCCTCAATGGTCGCAGGGACATTAATAAACACGCGCTCTAATCAGAAGCTAGATATATAGCGAGGCATGAATTTTTCAGCGGCCTGCCATGTGCGGAGGCATGAATGTTTAATCCCCCGTCACCTCTGTCACTACAGGTTACAGACATCACCGCCACTCTCCGCACTTATGGATTATATTACATTTCAGAAGGACACATCCACGGCGGCGCAGCCTTCATGTCCTGGCGGCAGCATTGTATAAATGGCCATGGATGGCGTCTGAAGCCTGCCGCTCACAGAACACGTGTAACTCGGCCTCCGGGGACACTGGGGTTAATGGGTTTATTCTCTCCGCACCTATTGTATAATGGGCCCTCAATAAACTCAAAACCTCCCGCTACATTGTTACCGCTCTGTTCCGGATTACGGACGAGGTCATCGGGGGATGGTTACTGTGAAATACGGGGAGACGGCTGGCGCGATAATCACTCCTCTACCGGCATGTCCTTATTAAAAAAATACATAAGGCAAAACTAAGGGGGAAGCGTTTCTCCCTTGCACATAGAATATCCTGTGACGGACAGCGTCAGATTGTAAGATTTCTCCACGTGGAGACTGACAGCTGGTGAAGAGAGGATCATAAGTGAGGCAATGCTTCCTAAAAAGAAAAAAAGGGTATGCAAAGTAGATCTCCATGAGGAAGAAAGTGGTCTCTCTAGCGCGACCTACAGGAGGTGTCATGACCTGCATTGGGTCTGTAGTGCCATCACAATCATCGCCTTACAGAGTCTCCTCCCACAGGAAAAGACATGCATCTGCTGACAACTGTTTCGGGGTTCTTGCTCCTCATCAGTACATGGCAAGGTACTACTCGGCTGGGTAAGAGGCCTTGACAAGTGATTGTCAGCAGACATAGAAAGCTTTATAGCAAAGTTGAGCAAGATAGTTCACAGAACCCTGGCTCAATGGCTGCCAGACCAGGACCCTGTGAACCTCCCTTCACCTGCCCGCATCCCCAGATTCGCTTCTGATTAGTAGGCAATCATCGTTGCGGTATAAGTGCAGACTCTACTAGGCTGTCTTATAAGCAAAGCAAAGACCCCTAGGAAAAAAGTTTGCAAATTGGCTCATCTCCAGGAGCAAGAAAGCAGCGTCTCCAGTCTAACCTATGGGAGGTCCCCTGACCGGCACTGATGAGGGGTAAACCTGAATCAGCCATCTGAACATCGGCGTCTCTTCCTTCTGAAGAAGACTGTGGTTTCAAATATTGACTTCTAGGGTAACTCCCGCCAGTTTCCTATGGCAGCACAGGGGCTGAAAGTCTCCGGACTTCAGATCTAGTCCATGCTTCTCCATCTGGAGGTCACATTTCTTGACATTCACATCAATAGGCCAGAAATGGCTTCCTGTGCACCAGAACGAGAGAGATTGTGGCGCTGGACACGGTTTGGTCATCTGAATATGTCACCGGTATATAAATAAGACAAACATATATTGTCAGTGACGGGACGAGCTGAATCATTTATGGCGCTCTGGATTTGGAGCAGGTAATTGACACGGGTTGTCTGCTTTGTATACAGAGCTGCCACTTTGTTTAGGGGTCCAGGGCTGCACTTCCCTCTGGCGTAAATCCTGGACACTCAGGGCATTTACATGTGTTTATGGGAGTCTGGAAGGCGCGAAGCTCTGACAGTGCGGACGCTTATCGTATTCACAATCTTCCCGACTATTTAGCATCTGTCAAGGGTCATCCATCCTCTCCTCTATCATCACTGCACAAACTCGCTCAGGGCACAATCTGCAGATGGAGAAACTCAGACTCTACAGATCCTGCACCATGTTTATGTCGGCTCATATCAACAATGCAAAAGCACCATCATAATAAAGGAGATTCCTATATACAGTGCCTTGCGAAAGTATTCGGCCCCCTGGAACTTTTCAACCTTTTCCCACATATCATGCTTCAAACATAAAGATACCAAATGTAAATTTTTGATGAAGAATCAACAACAAGTGGGACACAACTGTGATGTTGAATGAAATTTACTATTTTAAATTTTTGTGGAAATTGAAAAACTGAAAAGTGGGGCGTGCAATATTATTCAGCCCCTTTACTTTCAATGCAGCAAACTCACCCCAGAAGCTCATTGTGGATCTCTGAATGATCCAATGTTGTCCTAAATGACTAATGATGATAAATATAATCCACCTGTGTGTAATCAAGTCTCCGTATAAATGCACCTGCCCTGTGATAGTCTCAGGGTTCTGTTTGATGCACAGAGAGCATCATGAAGACCAAGGAACACAACAGGCAGGTCCGTGATACTGTTGTGGAGAAGTTTAAAGCCGGATTTGTATACAAAATGATTTCCAAAACTTTAAACATCCCAAGGAGCACTGTGCAAGCGATCATATTGAAATGGAAGGAGTATCATACCACTGCAAATCTACCAAGACCCGGCCGCCCCTCTAAACTTTCATCTCAAACAAGGAGAAGACTGATCAGAGATGCAGCCAAGAGGCCCATGATCACTCTGGATGAACTGCAGAGATCTACAGCTGAGGTGGGACAGTCTGTCCATAGGACAACAATCAGTCGTACACTGCACAAATCAGGCCTTTATGGAAGAGTGGCAAGAAGAAAGACATTTCTCAAAGATTTCCATAAAAAGTGTCGTTTAAAGTTTGCAACAAGCCACCTGGGAGACACACCAAACATGTGGAAGAAGGTGCTCTGGTCAGAAGAAACCAAAATCAAACTTTTAGGCAACAATGGCAAACGATATGTTTGGCGTAAAGGCAACACAGCTCATCACACTAAACACACCACCCCCACTGTCAAACATGGTGGTGGCAGCATCATGGTTTGGGCCTGCTTTTCTTCAGCAGGGACAGGGAAGATGGCTAAAATTGATAGGAAGATGGATGGAGCCAAATACAGGACCATTCTAGAAGAAAACCTGTTGGAGTCTGCAAAAGACCTGAGACTGGGATGGAGATTTGTCTTCCAACAAGACAATGATCCCAAACATAAAACAAAATCCACAATGGAATGGTTCACAAATAAACGTATCCAGGTGCTAGAATGGCCAAGTCACAGTCCAGACCTGCATCCAATCGAGAATCTGTGGAAAGAGCTGAAAACTGCTGTTCACAAACGATCTCCATCAAACCTCACTGAGCTCGAGCTGTTTGCCAATGAAGAATGGGCAAGAATTTCAGTCTCTCGATGCACAAAACTGATAGAGACATACCCCAAGCGACTGCAGCTGTAATCACAGCAAAAGGTGGCGCAACAAAGTATTAAGTTACAGGGGCCGAATAATATTGCACGCCCCACTTTTCAGTTTTTGAATTTCCACAAACATTTAAAATAACCAAAAAATTTCGTTCAACTTCACAGTTGTGTCCCACTTGTTGTTGATTCTTCACCAAAAATTTACATTTGGTATCTTTATGTTTGAAGCATGATATGTGGGAAAAGGTTGAAAAGTTCCAGTGGGCCGAATACTTTTGCAAGGCACTGTATAGAGCCCTGGTGGTCTGTAATGTGGAGATTACCTGTGCCATGAGAGAGGAGCTGGACGCCCCCACAGATCCACAGGGTTAATGCAGAATTTATCATAGCCGTGTATCAGACATAGATTATACATTTAATGTGGTATACAGTCCATGAGTTACATCCTGTTTTATACTCCAGAGCTGCACTCACTATTCTGCTGGTGCAGTCACTGTGTACATACATTACATTACTGATCCTGAGTTACATCCTGTATTATACTCCAGAGCTGCAGTCACTGTTCTGCCGGTGCAGTCACTGTGTACATACCTTACATTACTGATCCTGAGTTACCTCCTGTATTATACTCCAGAGCTGCACTCACTATTCTGCAGGTGCAGTCACTGTGTGCATACATTACATTACTGATCCTGAGTTACCTCCTGTATTATACTCCAGAGCTGCACTCACTATTCTGCTGGTAAAGTCAATGTGTACATACATTACATTACTGATCCTGAGTTACCTCCTGTATTATACCCCAGAGCTGCACTCACTGTTCTGCTGGTGCAGTCACTGTGTACATACATATCATTACTGATCCTGAGTTAAATCCTGTATGACACTCCAGAGCTGCACTCACTATTCTGCTGGTGCAGTCACTGTGTACATACAGTACATTAGTGATCCTGAGTTACGTCCTGTATTATACCCCAGAGCTGCACTCACTATTCTGCTGGTAAAGTCAATGTGTACATACATCTCATTACTGATCCTGAGTTACATCCTGTATTATACTCCAGAGCTATTCTGTTACAAATCCTAGTTAAGAGCACTGCTCACCCTCAGGGATTCTGTATACACACATGGTCAAAATTATTTATATTTATATAAATAATAATATAGGAAGCATTTAAGGAAACCAGGATGGATGAACACAGAACTTAAGCACATGCTAAAAAGGAAGAAAGAAATGTTTATAAAATGGAAAGAGGGAGGCATATCTAAAGAAGAATATAATGATGCCTGCAGAACCTGCAGGGCACAAATCAGATTATCTAAAGCTGACAATGAATTGAGGCTTGCAAGAGATGTCAAAAGCAATAATAAAGGATTTTGGGGATATGTCAAAAGTAAAAGAAAAGTCAAAGATGCTATAGGATTTTTACAGGATGAAAATGATGAAATGGTAAGACAGGATGTTGAGAAGGCCGAACTTTTAAATTCCTAGTTTGCATCTGTTTTCTCTCAGAAAGGAAATGTAACATCAACTGTTCTTCACTGTCCTATTAAGGGAATAGAAGAATCCAGGATATCTATAAGCAGAAAGATAGTGAGGAAAGACTTAGCTAACCTAAATGAATTCAAGTCTCCAGGTCCAGATGAATTAAACCCCAGAGTACTGAAAGAGATAGCAGAAGAAATTTTTGAACCCCTCTCCATAATCTTTGAAATTCTTGGAGAACAGGAGAAGTCCCAGAAGACTGGAGAAGAGCAAATGTTGTTCCTATCTTCAAAAAGGGGAAGAAGGTGGACCCAGGCAACTATAGGCCGGTGAGTCTGACTTCTATACCAGGAAAGATCTTTGAACAAATTATTAAACAACATGTATGTCAATACCTGGATAAGAATGAAGTGATTAAACAGAGTCAGCATGGGTTTGTAACTAATAAGTCATGTCAGACTGACTTAATTTCCTTCTATGACGGAATCACTGATTGGGTGGATCAAGGAAATGCTGTAGATATAGTATATCTTGACTTCAGCAAAGCATTTGACAAAGTATCTCATACAATCCTTATTGAAAAAATGACTAAGTATGGAATGGACAAGGCAACTGTTAGGTGGATTCATAACTGGCTTAGTGATCGGACCTAAAGAGTGGTCGTAAATGGCTGCACATCCAGTTGGAAGAATGTCTCAAGTGGGGTACCACAGGGCTCTGTCCTGGGCCCTGTATTGTTAAACATCTTTATCAACGATTTAGATGAAGGAATTGAGGGTAAACTGATTAAATTTGCTGATGACACAAAGCTAGGAGGGATAGCTAATACTAGAGAAGAGAGAGAGAGAGCATTCAAGAAGATATAAATAAACTGGAGCAGTGGGCAGCAACTAACAGAATGGTTTTTAACAGGGAAAAATGCAAAGTACTACATCTGGGCAATAAAAATGAAAAAAGCATATACAGAATGGGAGGAATAGGCCTAAGCAACAGCACATGTGAAAAAGACTTGGGTATACTAATAGATCATAAACTGAACATGAGTCAACAGTGTGATTCAGCAGCAAAAAAGGCAAATACAATTCTGGGATGTACAGTATTAACAGAAGCATACAGTCTAGATCATGTGAAGTCATTATGGCCCTCTACTCCTCTTTGGTCAGACCTCATCTGGAATATTGTGTCCAGTTTTGGGCACCACATTTTAAAAAAGACATCAACAAACTGGAGCAAGTTCAGAAAAGAGCGACCAGAATGGTGACCGGTCTGCAAACCCTGTCTTATGAGGAAAGGTTGCAGGATTTGGGAATGTTTAGTTTGCAAAAGAGAAGACTGAGAGGAGACTTAACAGCTGTCTACAAATATCTAAAGGGCCTTCACATTGTAGAAGGATCAACTTTATTCTCCTTTGCACAAGGAAAGACTAGAAGCAATGGGATAAAACTGAATGGGAGGAGACACAGATTAGATATTAGAAAAAACTTTTTGACAGAGTGATCAATGAGTGGAACAGGCTGCCACGAGAAGTGGTGAGTTGTCCTTCAATGGAAGTCTTCAAACAGAGGCTGGGCAGACATCTGACAGGGATGATTTAGCGAATCCTGCTTTGAGCAGGGGGTTGGACCAGATGGCCCAGGAGGTCCCTTCCAACTGTACGATTCTATGAAAGCTGAGTGTATGTATGTGTGTGTATGTATCAAGCCACGCCCACTCCACATAGCCCCGACCACTGGCATATGAAGAGCGGCGTTACAGAGGGAAAGTGCTGGATGCGGGTGGAGAGCAGAACTGCGTGCGAGAGAGCGGGACACAGATGGAGAACGGGGCTGCAGAGGGATAGAGCGGAACAGAGCGTGGAGAGCGGGGCTGTGGAGAGAGCAGTGCTATGGAGAGAGAGCGGGGCTGTGGAGGGAGAGAGCGGGGCTGTGGAGGGAGAGAGCGGGGCTGTGGAGGGAGAGAGCGGGGCTGTGGAGGGAGAGAGCGGGGCTGTGGAGGGAATGTGGGACGGCGCATGGAGAGCGGGGCTGTGGAGGGACAGCGTGGGGCTGTGGAGAGACAGCGCGGGGCTGTGGAGGGACAGCGCGGGGCTGTGGAGGGACAGCGCGGGGCTGTGGAGGGACAGCGCGGGGCTGTGGAGGGACAGCGCGGGGCTGTGGAGGGACAGCGCGGGGCTGTGGAGGGACAGCGCGGGGCTGTGGAGGGACAGCGCGGGGCTGTGGAGGGACAGCGCGGGGCTGTGGAGGGACAGCGCGGGGCTGTGGAGGGACAGCGCGGGGCTGTGGAGGGACAGCGCGGGGCTGTGGAGGGACAGCGCGGGGCTGTGGAGGGACAGCGCGATGGCAGGCAGAGAACAGGGTTGTTAAGGGGGAGAGCGGGACATGGGTGGAGAAGTGGGCTGCTGAGGGAGAGAGCGGAATGGCCAGTGGTGACAGAGGCTGCGAAGGGAGAGCGCGGGACGGCGAGTGGAAAGCTGGACGGCAAGTGGAGAGCGGGGCTGCAGAGGGAAAGAGAGGGATGGCCAGAGGAGAGCAGGGCCGCTGAGGGAGAGAGCGGGACGGCCAGAGAAGAGCAGGGCTGCTGAGGGAGAGAGCAGTACAGTGAGTGGAGAGCGGGACAGCGAGTGGAGAGCGGGACTGCCGAGGGAAAGAGCGGGACGGCGAATGTACAGCGGAATGCGGAGGGAAAGAGCGGGACGGCCAGTGGAGACCGGGGCTGTGGAGGGAGAATGCAGGATGGCGATTGGAGAATGGGGCTGCGGAAGGAGAGAGCGTGATGGTGGATGGAGAGCTGGGCTGCAGTGCAAAAGCGGGGCTGCTGAGGGAGAAAGCAGTACGGTCAGTGGAGATAAAGAGCGGGGCTGCTGAGGGAGAATGCGGGAATGAAGCCTAACAAGAAAAGAACATTGTCCCTACTGTGAAACATGGAGGAGGCTCTGTTATGTTCTGGGGCTGCTTTGCTGCATTTGGCAAAGGGTGTCTAGAATCTGTGCAGGGTACAATGAAAACTCAAGACTATCAAGGGATTCTAGAGAGAAATGTGCTGACCAGTGTCAGAAAGCTAGGTCTTAGTCGCAGGTCATGGGTTTTACAACAGGATAATGACCCAAAACATACAGCTAAAAACACCCAAGGAAGAAGAGAAAAACACTGGACTATTCTGAAGTGGCTTCTATGAGCCCTGACCTAAATCCTATTGAGCATCTTTGGAAAGAGCTGAAACATGCCGTCTGGAAAAGGCAACCCTCACACACGAGACAACTGGAGCAGTTTGCTCTTGAGGAGTGTCCAAAATACCTGTCGAGAGGAGCAGAAGTCTCATTGACAGTTACAGGAATCGTTTGATTACAGTGATTGCCTCAAAAGGTTGTGCAGCAAAATATTAAGTTAAGGAACCATCATTTCTGTCCAGACCTATTTCATGAGTTTTATTTTTTTTTAAATTCTGTGGCAGCATGGTTGAAAAGCAATGACTGACTTTCATCTGTATATTTTCATAAACTTCTGATTTATTATTACTTTTGTCAGATTCAAGATATTTCTGTGATCATTGTGGGTCTCTCTGTCATTAAACAAGGGGTACCAACAATTTTGACCATGTGTATATATATGCCTTATACAGTGGGTACGGAAAGAATTCAGAATTGTGGCAAGGCACAGATCTGGACAAGGTTACAGAAGAATTTCTGCAGTACTCAAGGTCCCTAAGAGCACAGTGGCCTCCATAATCCTTAATTGGAAGAAGTTTGGGACCACCAGAAGTCTTCATAGACCTGGCCGTCCAGCCAAACTGAGCAATCGTGAGAAAAGAGCCTTGGTGAGAGAGGTAAAGAAGAACACCAAGATCACTGTAGCTGAGCTTCACAGATGCAGTAGGGAGATGGAAGAAAGTTCCACAAAGTCATCTATCACTGCAGCCCTCCACCAGTCGGGCCTTTATTGCAGAGTGGCCTGAAGGAAGCCTATCCTCAGTGCCAGACATATGAAAGCCCACATAGAGTTTACTAAAAAACACATGAAGGACGAAGATAGAACTTTTTGGTGATAATTCTAAGCGGTATGTGTGGAGAAAACCAGGCACTGCTCATCACCTGCCCAATACAATCCCAACAATGAAAGATGGTGGTGGCCGCATCATGCTACGGGGGTGTTTTTCAGCTGCAGGGACAGGACGACTGGTTGCCATTGAAGGAAACATGAATGCAGCCAAGTACAGAGATTTCCTGGATGAAAACCTCTTCCAGGTTCACATTCCAACAAGACAATGACCCTAAGCACACAGCTAAAATAACAAAGGAGTGGCTTCAAAACAACTCTGTGACCATTCTTGACTGGCCCAGCCAGAGCCCTGACCTAAACCCAATGGAGCATCTCTGGAGAGACCTGAAAATAGCTGTCCACCAACGTTCACCATCCAACCTGACGGAACTGGAGAGGCTCTGCAAGGAAGAATGGCCGAGAATCCCCAAATCCAGGGGTGAAAGACTTGTTGCATCATTCCCCAGAAGACTCATGGCTGTACTAGCTCAAAAGGTGCTTCTACCCAATACTGAGCAAAGGGTCTGAATTCTTATGGCCATGGGATATTTCAGCTTTTCCTTTTTAATGACAATTAGGAAATGCCCTTTCCTGTTGTGTTGGGCAATGGTTAGAGAGTGGCAGGAGCTTGTTACAATTTATAAAGTTGGAGATCAGATCGTATTCAGTTCATAAATGACAAGACGCAGAGGATATAATCAACAAACGACAAGAAGAAAAATCCTGAAAATGTCAGAGAGTGAAGAAATGGGTCATAAGGTGAGAAGATTGTAGACGGAACCTGGATAATCATTCCAAAAATGTGTTTCAGGATCGGAAGAAAACCGCTAGACGCACTATAGATGGTAGCAAGAGGGGTAGGAGAGAAAAATGACAGCATGTGGGGTAAAGACTACATGCAGCGAAGGTTCAAGAGGAGATCAGCCGGCGAGTGTCTCATTCGTCTAAGACTGGCGAAGATTAATCAAAATGTTGGAGGAGGTATTTGTGATCAAGAGGTGGAAAAATGGGGCCTCTCTGCATGTTGTCTCCACTTTGCCCCCAGAAATAATGAGTGAGGTTTTGTGGTGTGGTGGGAGGAGCGGGGCACGAACAGAAGAAGCACATGAAGAAACTTTAAGATTGTCAGGGAACAGCGAGAATTTGATGCAGAAGGTAATCTCAGAGGCAAAGCAGCTCTCCTCGAGAAATAAAGAAGGACTCCGACAGTTCAAGTGACGGGGACCTAAGGGGCTGCACCACAATGGCTTCAGACTAACACAAACAACTACCCAGGAGTACGCCGGCCCTTTCAAGGTCCGGCCCGGTGTTTTTTTTTAGCAGGCTGCCGCCTCTTGGGAGGTTTATGCAACATGTAGAAGCGAGACTGAAGAGCGATCTGGATGGCTAGGAAACTGTTGAGGTTTTTTTTGGCTTTTACAAATTCTTCAAAACTTTTCCTTAAAGTTTTGACAAAAAATAGTCCCTAAATTGACTGCGGACTGGTGCAGTGTAAAGCAGAGCGAACGGGCACCCCAAGACCTCAGCTGCGTGTGTCATTGGATTCAGAAAGTTTCAAAAAATTCTTTCCGGTGAATTTGATGAAGGGGAGGACAATCAAAATGTTGGGTATCTGAAAAGCTGCTGATATGAGTGGAGACAGCGCCTCATTTTTGGGCTAGTTGTTACTTTCCAGCCAATCTACACATCAGATATCACTTTACATTGTCCCACACTGTGTGAACAGACACGTGTAATACTCACCCCAGCAGAAGGGCCAAGCTTATACGCAGATGTATTAAAGATCAGTACTTGTGTCCCCTGAATGTAATGTATGCTCTATCCATCAGAACGCAGAAACACCCGTCCAGCATTGCCTGTATATACAGGGCAGTAGGGCTGTGCTTTATGGCAGCTGCAATAAGTGGAAGTCAGTAGAGAAATGTCATAAGTGTCTCCCAGAAGTGATGGAGCAAAACCTCTCATGGTCAGGGAGTCATGGAGCAGAACCTCTCATGGTCAGGGAGTGATGGAGCACATCGTCTCATGGTCAGGGAGTATTGGAGCACAGGGTCCCATGGTCAGGAAGTGATGGAGCAGAACCTCTCATGGTCAGGGAGTGATGGAGCAGAACTTCTCATGGTCAGGGAGTGTTGGAGCACAGGGTCCCATGGTCAGGGAGTGATGGAGCAGAACCTCTCATGGTCAGGGAGTGATGGAGCAGAACTTCTCATGGTCAGGGAGTGTTGGAGCACAGGGTCCCATGGTCAGGGAGTGATGGAGCAGAACCTCTCATGGTCAGGGAGTGATGGAGCAGAACTTCTCATGGTCAGGGAGTGTTGGAGCACAGGGTCCCATGGTCAGGAAGTGATGGAGCAGAACCTCTCATGGTCAGGGAGTGATGGAGCAGAGCCTCTCATGGTCAGGGAGTGATGGAGCAGAGCCTCTCATGGTCAGGGAGTGATGGAGCACATCGTCTCATGGTCAGGGAGTGTTGGAGCACAGGGTCCCATGGTCAGGGAGTGATGGAGCAGAACCTCTCATGGTCAGGGAGTGATGGAGCAGAACCTCTCATGGTCAGGGAGTGATGGAGCACATCGTCTCATGGTCAGGGAGTGTTGGAGCACAGGGTCCCATGGTCAGGGAGTGATGGAGCAGAACCTCTCATGGTCAGGGAGTGATGGAGCAGAACTTCTCATGGTCAGGGAGTGTTGGAGCACAGGGTCCCATGGTCAGGAAGTGATGGAGCAGAACCTCTCATGGTCAGGGAGTGATGGAGCAGAGCCTCTCATGGTCAGGGAGTGATGGAGCAGAGCCTCTCATGGTCAGGGAGTGATGGAGCAGAACCTCTCATGGTCAGGGAGTGACGGAGCAGAGCCTCTCATGGTCAGGGAGTGATGGAGCAGAACCTCTCATGGTCAGGAAGTGATGGGGCACAGTGTCTTGTCCTTTGTTACACTTCTAATGAGAAGACTCTGCTGACCCTGCCCTCTAATGATAAAGAGTCACTCTGACCCACCCGCTAATGCTGAGATTATTCTGCTGAACCCGCCCTCTAATGATGAGATGACTCTGACGACCCTGCACTCTAATGATAATGAGGCGACTCTGCTGATCCCGCCCTCTATTAAAAATGAGATGACTACTGAGACTAGCTTCTAATGATAATGAGATGACTCTGCTGATGCCGCCCTCTACTGATGAGATGACTCTGCTGACACCGCCCTCTAGTGATAATGAGATGACTCTGCTGACCGCGCCCTCTAATGATAATGAGATGACTCTGCTGACACTGCCCGCGACCTCTAATGATGAGATGATTCTGCTGACCCCGCCCTCTAATGATCAGATGACTGCTGACCCCACCCTCTAATGATGAGATGACTCTGCTGACCCCGCCCTCTAATGAGATGACTCAGGTGACCCCACCCGCTAATGATGAGATCACTCTGCTGACACTGCCCACTAATGCTGAGATGACTCTGCTGACCGTGCCTTCTAATGACATGACTCTGACGACCCTGCCCTCTAATAATAATGAGGCAACTCTGCTGACCCCACCCTCTATTAAAAATGAGATGACTTCTTAGCCCACCTTTTAATGATGAGATCACTATGCTGAGCCCATCCTCTAACAATAGATGACTGCTGACCCTGCCTCTTAATGACAATGAGATTACTGATGACCCCGCTGTCTAATGATAAGATGACTATAGTCTGCCTTAGAATAATAATGACCCTCTAACGGTAATGACATAGCTCTGTTGGTTCTAGCCCAATCTATACAGAAAAGCTGACAAGTGAGCTAGACAAAACAGCAATCCCCAGTCTCTAATGCTTGCTCTTGTGGTCAATTTGAGAACTGCAATATTTCAAAATCTTTCAACATGAAAAAAAATCAATAATTATGAAAACTATGTTTATACTGTAGTGATATTATTGTAAGCGGGTTCTGTGTCATTTTCTAGAGATACATTGCTGTTCTGCAGACTGCTCTAGATTAGTTCGAGACACATTTATCTGACACGTTCATTGCGTCAGACTGCCAGGGAGAGGGAAGAGGAGAAGATTCTGGGTGCATGATGAATTATCCCCCAATATGGCGAAAAGTAACTAACGTACAACTACCTGCTTCCAAAGTGGAGAATATAAGTCGAATACCGGACATAAATCTTCCCGTGTTTGGCTGGAGGTCCGGGGTTCGGTGCTGGTGCCAGCGTCTCCACTCTGGCTCAGAGAAGGGGACTATGCGTTATACCAGGGGTGTAAAACACGTGGCCCGGGAGTCACATGCAGGCCCTGAGGGTCATCTGCAGCCACGTATGGAAGAATAATGGAAACTAAAAATTCAGTTTTATGTAAAAAACAGAAGTAAACAAAAAAAACAAATATGTTTGGTGCCATCGCATCCGTAAAGGCCCAAGCTATAAAACACTAACAAAGTCATATGATAAACATCATTACAAAAATAAAACAAACGGAGCATTTTCCTAATAGCGATACACAAACAAATGGAATAAAAAGTGGTGAAAAGTTGCATAGAAAAAAAATGATATCACTGAAAAAGTGATCTTGTCCCGCAAGGAACGCAGCCCGACCGCAGGACATTGTTCCTATGTGTGACCCATTTACTCAGCCGAGTTTGAGACCCTGCACTGTACCACCCACACTCCATAATACAGAAAGGTGCCCTCTTCTTGCCAGACCCCCGGTTACTTGCCGGCGTCTGACACTTCAGAACAACATAGTAGCACGTGGTCACAGGGATCATCTACTTTCGCAATAACCAGTAAACAAGCGGCTGGGCGGTCGCCCCTTCTTCATACCACAAGTTTTACTGACGCCACAAATATCTGTTTTGCCTCTCCTCCATCTCCTGCCAAAATAAGACATCATTTAGAGGAATAATTACCCCCCCCAAAAAAATACTTGCTCTGCGCGGGTCACAAATAGCTGCCTGCTGACATTTCTGTTCCTGTTGTGAGTACAGAAGTGACGGCTGCGGTTTCTCGGAGCTGCATTTAATGTGCTTCGCCTCTGTGCGCTGTACGCTGACGACTGTCCAAGACTCCAGGGCGGTCAACCCAAAGTCGTCAACCACATCCTCTGCTTCCAGCTCCGCGCCAAGGAGGCTTCTTCGCAAACACCAGACCTTTCCTGATCCTCCGGACCCCCACAAGGTCCCATTCAGAGGAGTCTTGTCGTACAGCGGCTCGAGCCTTCTCTTGTAGATATGTGAAGCAATAATCTCATTTGCACCCAGGAGCCATATCGCTCTATCACATAATAGCAGGGAGCAGCCACAGGGGAAGCAAAACCCACCACGGAGGCTCTTCACGGCAGTCAGCGGAAGGGAGCGAGGAGAGAAGCGGGAGCAGTGTGGTGGAAGATCCTCTCCTGTCCTGCAGACCCTCAAAGGGGTCAAAGTGTAGGCAGTCCCGAAACGTGCGAGTATATTAGGTATGGAGTGTGTGCAGGAGCAATCTGTTACACTCTGTCATCAGCCAGGGCACTGGAAAAAGGAGGACCCAAGCGTGGAGGTCTAGTTGTTGGCCATATTGCCTATCCAAGGTCCAGGACTTATACAATGAGGATCTATCCTTACAATGGGTCATCACTTGGGGAGGGCTTGTCAGCCGGCACGGTGTATGGAGCATGCACGGTGTATGGAACTGTGCACTGTACAGAACTGTGCAGTGTTTTGAGCTGCGCGGTGTACAGAACTGCGCAGTGTTCGGAGCTGTGCAGTGTACGGAGCATGCGCGGTGTACAGAGCTGCACAGTGTTCGGAGAATGCGCGGTGTACGGAATTGTGCAGTGTTTGGAGCTGCGCACTGTACGGAGCATGCACAGTGTACGGAGCATGCCGCGGTGTACGGAACTGTGTAGTGTACGGAGCATGCGCTGTGTACGGAACTGTGCAGTGTTCAAAGCTGCGCACTATACGGAGCATGCACAGTGTACAGAGCTGCACAGTGTACGGAGCATGCGCGGTGTACGGAACTGTGCAGTGTTCAGAGCTGCTCACTGTACGGAGCTGCACAGTGTACGGAACTGTGCAGTGTCCAGAGCTGCGCCCTATACGGAACATGCACAGTGTACAGAGCTGCACAGTGTATGGAGCATGCGCGGTGTACGGAACTGTGCAGTGTTCAGAGCTGCGCACTGTACGGAGCATGCACAGTGTACGGAGCTGCGCCGTTTCAGCTCTTTACACTGCACACATCCGTCCTCTGCAGCAGCTGATTGGTGGCGTCTCTGGGTGTCGGAACCATCTGATATTATTGACCTATTCTAAAAGGTCTCCATACACATTAGATAAAAGTCATCTGCACACACGGATTTTGGTGGCACCTGCCTAGTATTTAATGTGTTTGGGGGCTTTTGGACTCTCCCCTGACAGATGATATTGGGGCAGAGAAGGATCCGGCCTGCTGAATTATGTTCGGAGGGTAGACAAGCAGCTGCCAGAGGAGCCGGAAGGAAACACTGTCCACAGGAGGATAGTCGTCAGCCAGCTTCAGGACAAAACGCCTGGTGACCCCATTAGGAGTTGATCAGAACTTCCAGCATTCTGACTGCAGCTCCCGCTGTGACCGGAGCAGAATTCCTGGTGCAATATCAGACGAGTAATGTAAAATCTCTACAGAAATACTGATCATTAAATGAAGATTTCAACGACATCACATGACCTGTTGCTTCGTTCCAGTCGGAATACTTTCCGCTTTCTTCTTACACACAAAGTTAGCAGCGGTGCTTTCATGTGTCAGGAGAGGTCAGGCTGGAGAGTGCCGCCGCTCGGTGAGGATCATCCTTTCATAATGTCCGAGTGGACCCAAGTACTGACAAGAAGTCCCCTCATTAGAGTGAAGTCGGATCTCGGAGAACGTCTCCGTCCCGCTCAGGATCACACCCACTCTTTTCCGAAAACTGCTGCCACGAGTGAATGAAGTGCAGCGCTGTGATCTGGGGTCACCTCCAAACTCTTGAAGGGGCCAGCGACTGACACAATTCTGACATCACAGCGGAACGAACCCGCGAGGACGGCCGCCTCGTCTCAGGAACATGTCTGAGCTTAGTGCCGGTGCCCCCTGTAGATGCCACACCGCTCACCTGTCACCGGAGAGGTGGCGAGCCCCCGAATCGCACCAGTGTCCATCATTCACGGTCGGAGAACAGGACAGCCGGCGATAGACGTGGGGTGACTGTCAGCCGAAAAGAACGATCCTGACTGTCTCTCCCAATTGTCGGCCATTAATGTGTCACGTTCTTTGTCCAACAGTCTGACTGCTGACTGACAACTTGTCTGGATATTTTGCCTGGTTGTCAGTCATCATCTGAAGTTTAGGCTACAAATGTCCAAACTGCACATAATTAGGCTTCATCTAGTAGGTTTTGTAGGAGGATGACAGAGAAGATTGTACTCAAGAAGATTGTACTCAATAGGATGCCAAAGCCGGCCATAGCAGAGATTAGAAGACTCCCGGGTGGTCTCTACGAGGAGAAACGGTGCCCGCGACCTGGGGTAAAAGCCTCGCACTGCACTATATCCAACTCACAGAAGACTCCGAGCGTGTTACACAAGGTGGGGCACTTTCATCATGGCGATGTCCTAGGTGTGGGATCGATGAGGCGCATATGATGCATATGATGGGGGAATGTAGACACAGGCCATTTTGATAGGAAGAGTATAAAGGGTGTATGGAGTGAAAGTGTTAACAGATCCCCGTATATGCATATTGGGATTATGTGAAGATGGAGTGGATCCCGATTTGCCCCTATTCGCAGGTATCACTCGCATCTTATTTCAAGCAGGTGGGACTACAACGAGGGGTTAATAATATCATCTCACTGGAAAGAGGAGTCATAAACCGAACTCGATTCCAGATATGAAAAGACGCCGCGTCCTTGGCTGGACCCTCCGGGGCGGCCCACGAGTCTCCCAATTACAGACAGAATAGATATTTACGTGCGACCCCTTCATTGTTCGTCCTCTTTTTTTCCTTCTTCTCCGCTTCCTACAAATGTTATGTTCCGTTATTCTAGAACCGCTCTGGAAACTAAAATGGTTCTCTGGGATTTGGGAACTGAAGACGAGTTACTTTATGTCTTATACTATGGAATTATGTCATTTATTGTAATTGGAGTTTTTAAATAAAATAATTTGATTAAAAAAGAAAAATAAAACTTCACTAGGCCAAACCCTACCGTGCTCTGCTCTGGGAGACGGACGCGAGGCACAATCTGTGCGAAGAATCATAGAAGCCCCCTGTGAGCCCCTTGAAGGCTATGATTCCTTGAGCGTCCAAGTGTAAAGCATTAATGCCCAGAGAACCCCCATAAAAAACAAATATCACCCAAATGCTCCATAATAAACGAATAATGCTCTGTGGGCCAATTTATACCCTCTAAAAAGAAACAATGCCTCAATTGCCCCCTTCTAAACAAGTAATGCCCACAATAAGGCAATAATGCACAAGTACCCCTATAATAACAAATACCCAGAGTACCCCTTTATAAACAAATAATGCCCTGAGTGTCCCCTTATACACCAATAGTAACTTCAGTGCCCCCTTATGAAGCCATAAAGCTGTGAGTGCCCCCTTTAATTAATAATGATGCAGGTGGCGATCATCAAGTGCTGTGACGAAAGTTCCTATGTAATAATGACCCCCGAGTGCGACCTTACAATTACAGGGAATCTGTCACTAAGTGTTTGTTACCTTATCTTAGAGTAGCATAATGTAGGGACAGAGACCCTGAATCCAGCAATGTGTCACTTATTTTAATGGGAGCAGCCTTTGTGATACAATCAGAGTTCTTAGATGGAACATGAAGCAGATCTGAGAAAGCTGCCCCGCCCACACCACAGATGACCACACCCCCACCAAAGATGATCCCGCCTACATCACAGCTAACCACACCCCGCCAGGCTCTGTATTTACTTTGTCTATAGATACTGAGCGGCTTATCGCAGGAGGGGATGATCTGACTACTGCTCACAGCCAGCTGTTACAGCAATGATAATCACCCAGTGATAAAGCCTTCATTGCAAGCAAACAACCGCACACAGCTGATAAGTGACACAGCTGTATTCAGTGTTTTAACCTCTACCTCATAGCAAAAACCTGTTGACAGATTCCCTCAAATACCCAAACGCACCTTAAAAAGTACTAAAGCCCCCGGGTGCCTTATTAGCTACTAAAGCCTCTCCTAACCCCAAATTAGCAATGAGCCCACCGAGTCATCGTCTGTTTTAAATATCCAAGCACAGACGGCACGATGTGGGGACGTCATGACGCTACCTGTGCCAAGACACTGATGTTTTGACTTTTTCCAGGCCTAATTTTACCTACGATCTAACGATCTACAGGAAGTAGTTTGCTCTACCATAAGGCTTCACTGTATCCGTGTCCAGCACAAGTAGAAGATCCATGAAGGTTATTCCCCGTGGCCCTTCTCCTCTTCTCCAGGGCCCTTGCCCTTTTTTTTTTCTCCAGGGCCCTTGCCCTTTTTCTCCAGGGCCCTTGCTGTTGTGAGTTCATTTTTCCCTTTACCATTGAGGTCTGATGAACTCCCTCCTCTGGTGAAAGAAGGTAGTGAGGCTGATTACCAAACACATGGGCAGCTAGATGATGACTGGGTGGCTGGAACTGAGGACTGGATATAAGGCTGCCGACGCCTTTCTTCCTGGCTGGTGATTTTCCTGCTGGATTCTTGGAGACCAGTCTGATTCCTGCATCTCAAAGCTAAGTTTTCTGCTCTTCTTTGTACGCTTCAGTTTTTGTTTTTGTTTTGCCTTGTTTTTTGGGAGTTCTGCCATCCCCGGCCGGGGGTGAGCTGAACTCCATTTTTGTCTCTGATCTGTTGATATTTTGCTCTGTCTTCAGAATATACCTGAGTGCTGATATAGTCTTTTGAAGCCTAGCGACTTCAGGGCCTGTTTTTCCTATCAGTCGGTTGGCTCATTTTGATAGGGTTTTTGCGGATGGCAGACAGCAGCTTTCCTATCCTGTCCTATGTAGTTAGCTTGGGTCCCATCATTTGCTCAACCTATCTTTCTATCTGTGTTAGTGTTTTCATCTTGCTTCACCGTCATTATATGTTGGGGGCTGCCTATTGCTTTGGGTTCTGCTCTGGGGCAGTTTAGTTTTTCCCCTTTCTGTCTTTAGGCTATATAGTTCTCCGGCTGTGATCGAGGGGTCTAGGGCACCGTAGGAACCCCCCACAGCTACTGCTAGTTGTTGTGGATAGGTTCAGGGGTCTGCAATCCGATAGATGCCAACCTCTCTGGTTTTTCTGGACTTAGCTGGTATTTTGTTTTTTACTCCTTCGGTGACTCATCATAACACCTTGCCCTTTTTCTCCAGGGCCCTTGCCTTTTTCTCCAGGGACCTTGCCCTTTTTTTCCCAGGGACCTTGCCCTTTTTCTCCAGGGCCCTTTTCTTTTTCTAAGGGACCTATCCTTCTTCTCCAGGGCCCTTGACCTTTTCTCCAGGGACCTTGCCCTTTTTTTCCCAGGGACCTTGCCCTTTTTCTCCAGGGCCCTTTTCTTTTTCTAAGGGACCTATCCTTCTTCTCCAGGGCCCTTGACCTTTTCTCCAGGGCCCTTGCCCTTTTTCTTCAGGGACCTTGCCCTTTTTCTCCAGGGTCCTTGCCCTTTTTCTCCAGGGTCCTTGCCTTTTTCTAAGGGACCTATCCTTCTTCTCCAGGGCCCTTCTCCAGTATCTTTCCCTTCTTCTCCACGGTCCTTCTCGTCTTCTCCAAGGACCACACAGCAGCTGCATATTTACTCTCTTGGAATAAACCATTACAACTCATGAATACTGCCGGGACCCTCGTTAGACCCAAGAACAAGGAGGTCTCTATAGCACATGAAGAGGTGACCGACGATGGGTTATCTTCCATCATATGATGGGCGTTATGGAGACCTCTGACAATTGTTACAGGATGTAAACCTTTTCAGCAAATCGAAATCACTTGTTTATAATAATTTTTACCTGATCAAAAAAAAAAAAAGATAAAATCATAATACGCAAAAAAAAAAAAATCCCTGCAGGTCCAGAGAGCTCCGATCTGGTTGAATTACCGCAGATTATTGATTCATTTGTAGCAATGTCTAAACTCTGTAGGTCCATGACAGGCGTCAGAAATGTGGATGCAGCCTTCAAAGAGCGAGTCAAGCCAATGTGTGAAGGGGGCTATCCCGCGGCTGCATAATCTAAATAGTAATCTGGACATTATCATATCAAAGGCCGAGCCGGAAAATACACCTGAAATGGCAGAAAGCGAGACGTCCATCTGATGGAAGTCGACCTTGCAGTCCCTGGCGGACTCCAGAGAGCTCTTTACGGATTTTTGGAAAATAGTGAAAAAATTGTGGCCAATATTTTATTCTGGTGTAATCTGCAGGAGAACTTCATATTTTTTTTTTTTTATATGCTGATGCCACATTTTTGGGTCCTGACATAAATCTGATCCATTGACGATACAAATTGTCCATCAATTACTCCTTATACTTAATGGACATCAGTGCTGAGACATAAAGGAATGATCTATGGTTTTATTTTCAGCAGTGAGGAGGCTTCTGTAGATCACCGTGAAGTAGTAGACCGGAGACCCATGTCTGTCCTCCCATGATAACGATATGCTCATCCCAGTAGTCGACTATATAGCTAGTGCACCAATGACCGCAGTATTACAGGCAGGCATTGGAACAATCATCATTTTAATATCTTCACACAGGCCATATAAAAAAGTCTACACGCCCCTGACAAAATGCCAAGTTTATGTCATGTAAAAAAAAAAAAAAATCCTTTACAAATCAAATAAAAAAACAAAACTGAAATCATATGAGTGAAAATTTAAAAAAAAAACAGAACTAAAATAATGTGGTTGGATAAGTGTGAACAGTCTTCGAGGATGTGGTTGTATTCAGAATCAGCAGATCACATTACCCCCCATGTTTCATCGTAATCAGCGCTCGCCCGCCGTCATTTACAGCCATTCTGATTAACTCCAGAGAAAGTGTCGCTGCTCTAGGAGGATTTATCCTGACATTTTCTGGTCCATAAACAGCTGACAACACAGCAGAGGATCTCCTTGAGTTGTCAGTCGGGAGAAGGTACAAAAGCATTTCCCAGGCTTTAGATGTACTATGGACACTGAAGACGTCACAAGGAGAAGTTGAAATTTAACACAACAGTGACATTACTGAGAACTGGAAGTCTCACAAAAATTGATGAAAAGACAAGAAAAAAATTGGTCCGGCAGACTGCTGAGAGGTTGACAGCATCATTAAAGGAGCTGCAGAATTTCTGGCCTGTCCTGGTTGTATCCTTCTTATGACAACAATCTCCCATATTCTTCACATCTCCAGATTGTGAGGAGGGTGGAAAGATGGAAGCCTTTACATACAGAGAAAAACATCCAAACCCAGCGATGTTCTGCCAAAAACTCCATGACATCGGCCAGAAGCAGGGGAACTTTTTGGTCCTAATTCCAAAAGGCGCAAAGCCGACACCGCTCATCAACCAGAAGATCACCATCCCCACAGTGAGGAAAGGTGGGAGCAACATTGTATTGTGGGGCTGGTTTTCAGTAGATGGAACTGGGGCTTTAAGTGAAGGTGGAGGGGATTATGAACTGTCCAAATATCAGTCAAATTTACATTAAAACCTCCCAGCCTCTGCTAAAAATCTGCAGATGAAGAGGAATTTCACCTTGCAGCAGACAACAACCCTGAGCGACCTCCAAATCACGAAAAGATCGGCTTCTCCAGAACAAAATGGAAGTTCTGGAGCAGCCAAGCCCAGACGTGAACCCAAGGGACAATATGTGGTGACCTGAAGAGGACGCTGTACCGAGGACATGCCCCTGCAGTCTAACAAATGTGCAGCGAGCAAAGATCGCCAACTCTAGATGTGCCGTGTTGATAGACCCTGACCCAAAAATACTGAAAGAAAAAAGGTGGTTAAAAGCAGACACTAAATTTTACATCTGTTTTTGTTCCTTTTGTAGTGGATCAGTTATTGCTACAGCTGCTACTAAAAGTGATCCATTAACTAATCGAATGTATCCTGCACTGGAATGTTGTATGATTCAAAAACGGATCCAAAAATGGAAATAACTGATGATCATGTGGGAAAAAACCGCTGCCTGTGAAGACCACACCCGTTCAGGTTGTGCTCTTTCTATAATAAAAATGCATCAAAGAATGCGGTGATAGACATGCGCCAAAAATGCAAGAGTGCAACCCTCTGAACCGATGCAGAAAAAGATCAGCTCAAGAAACAGTTTCTACACAAGGGAACTGGAAAACACAACTGAAGTTTTATAATTTGGGTTTTTTAGCTTTTCATCCCTATGTCATTATTTTTCACATGTCAAATTCTGTGATACAAAGTGAAGACAAAATTTGTATTCCGACACTGATGATCACAAAATAAGGAAAAGCCTACTGAGGTCAATGGGAGGAGGACGCTGCGAAATTCAGGCAAACATGGAGGAAGCTGCGTTTAAGAAATATACAAATGTCACCGACTCCAAAAGTTCCACCAGATGCCAGAAAGCTAAGCAGGCAGCACATTGATATTGTGTTGTAGTCTTTCAAGTCGTCTCTATCCAGTGATTCCCCACCAAAAAATGGCAACAAAAATGCAGAAAATCTGCAGCAAACACCGAGTCCGGCCTGAAGGCGCCAATGCCGGTAATGACTATGGGAATATATGGCAGGCTGCCATTGTCTGCACATCGCGGATTCCTCAGATGCCAGGACAAGAACAGGAACCCGAGCAAATATGGACATGTTTATTGGAGACCAGGTTGTCGTGCCCTTCCATTCTCCTAGGAGATTAGCGGCGCTCGCCATGCCTATCCATTCTCCTAGGAGATCAGTGGTGCCCACCGTTCCCGGGCATTCTCCTAGGAGATCAGTGGTGCCCGCCGTTCCCGTCCATTCTCCTAGATCAGTGGCACCCGCCGTGTCCTTCCATTCTTCTAGGAGATCAGCGGCGCCCACCGTTCCCGTCCATTCTCCTAGATCAGTGGCGCCCGCCGTGCCCGTCCGTTCTCCTAGGAGTTCAGTGGCGCCCGCCGTGCCCGTCCGTTCTCCTAGGAGATCAGTGGCGCCCACCGTGCCCGTCCGTTCTCCTAGGAGAACACTGTCACCCGCCATTCTCCTATGAGATCAGTGGCGCCCACAGTGCCCGTCCATTTTCCTAGGAGTTCAGTGGCACCTGCTGTGTCCGTCCGTTCTCCTAGTTGATCAGTGGCACCTGCCGTGCCCGTCCGTTCTCCTAGGAGATCAGTGGCGCCCACCATGCCCGTCCATTCTCCTAGGAGTTCAGTGGCGCCCGCCGTGCCCGTCCATTCTCCTAGGAGATCAGTGGCGCCCACCGTGCCCGTCAGTTCTCCTAGGAGAACACTGTCACCCGCCATTCTCCTATGAGATCAGTGGCGCCCACTGTGCCCGTCCATTTTCCTAGGAGATCAGTGGCACCTGCCGTGTCCGTCCGTTCTCCTAGTTGATCAGTGGCACCTGCCGTGCCCGTCCGTTCTCCTAGGAGAACAGTGTTACCCGCCATTCTCCTATGAGATCAGTGGCGCCCACTGTGCCTGTCCATTTTCCTAGGAGTTCAGTGGCAACCGCCGTGCCCGTCCGTTCTCCTAGGAGATCAGTGGCACCTGCCGTGCCCGTCCGTTCTCCTAGGAGAACAGTGTCACCCGCCATTCTCCTATGAGATCAGTGGCGCCCACTGTGCCCGTCCATTCTCCTAGATCAGTGGTGCCCGCCGTGCCCGTCCGTTCTCCTAGGAGAACAGTGTTACCCGCCATTCTCCTATGAGATCAGTGGCGCCCACTGTGCCCGTCCATTTTCCTAGGAGATCAGTGGCGCCCACCGTGGCCGTCCATTCTACTAGAAGGTCAGCAGCGCCCGCCATGCCCATCCATTCTCTGGAGACACGATGCCGCGCAGGAGGGAAGCTTCTGCCCTGACGCCACATCACAGGCTGGTGAATTACAGATGCAAATGATCGGTCTCTTCCCCGTGATTTGCATCTCATTTCCCCTAATGACGGTAATTTGTAACGTGGTGGAGTTAACCCCTATTATCTGGCGTGATATGAGGCTGGATGTCTCGTAACATGACATTAAACAGATTAATGGAGCTGGTGGAACGAGGGCCGAGGTGCCGCGCTGACATCGGGCCGAACTCAGAGGTCGTTCTAGTGGATGATGGAAATTTCATTTGCACTTCGGGATTTGGCGGAGATCCCTCCGTACACGTCGGTGGAAGCAAATCTCACATCGCAACCAATATATCGATCATAGCAATCGCACAGTTCGAGAGGCAGCGAGGATAATCAAAGATTACTACAAAAGATCATCGCAAAAAAGTAACAGCAATCTCCAGTCCTGCTCATCCAGGGCTTCCTGCTTCATGAGGACAAGAAAAGAAAGAAAAAAGTAAGAGAGAATAAAAAAGAAAGAATGAAGAAAAGGAAAGAAGAAAAAAGAAGAAAAAGAAAGACAGAAATAGAAATAAGTAAAACGTAAAAGAAGGACTAAAAAAAAAAAAAAAAAAGAAAAGGCATGGCAGGAAATAGTATTTACTGCTAAGTGTAACGCAGGGGCCCCAGAGTAACGGCCACATCGCAGCCCAAACAGACCGACCCCTCGCGACATTGCACCCTTGGATCAGCGCCGGCCTAATTTCACTCACATGTCACAGTCCATCTACGATACACAGGCGCCTTCTCGTTTCAGCTAGGGAATGATCATGACACCGAGCGCAAGGATGCAAAAAATATCAACAAGCAGAATTGAGTGCGCAGCTCTGGAGGAGACTGTGGTGTAGAAACGGAAAAACTCTTTACAACATGATCAGACTCTGAGTGAAGGACGCGCCGGCCTCCATCGCTCCGATATCGATGATCTGCCACCTAGACAGGCGGGACAGGACTGTTCTAGCGTCATACAGCGCTGGCGACGGAGGACACCACGAGGCAGCAGAGTTCTCGTCCCTCCCGCCATTATTTCATTATTACTCTAACTGCACGCTGGGCCACAGAGAGATGACGTGCGGCAGCGGAATGTAGGAGGTCAGGGGCTGAGCGGACACACTGATACCCTGCTCTCCAGGACGAGGCCAGGAATCTCGCCGGTGGTGAGCGAGCGCTGCACTCGCCGTGACGTAAGCAATGTGTGCAAAACACATCAATGCACAAACACTGGGGAAAAAGGGATTTATAAATGTGATGAAATAAAATACAGACATTATAGACATCATAAATGTGGATTATAAAACAAACACTGCAAGTGAGAGCGAAGGAGGAAGAGAGAAAAAGTGACGGAGAGCGCGGGACATGGGAGGAAACCTGGTGAGAGCACACGCGCTACGTGGGCATGCGCCCTGGCTACACACATTACTTAACGGCGTCTGTTCCCTTATGTCACCCTCACATTCGGGCCAGGGTCTCGCGTAGCGGTCGTCACACAGACAAAAAAAAACCCCACATAATCACACCGGACTGATCGGTGCAAACACCGCAGGTGATCGTATGATCGCATCATATAACAACTGCGACTTGCCGCACCATCTGCTCTGTCCGCAATGGATCATTTACAGTTGTGGCCAAAAGTATTGACACCCCTGCAATTCTGTCAGATAATACTCAGTTTCTTCCTGAAAATGATTGCAAGCACAAATTCTTTGGTATTATTATCTTCATTTAATTTGTCTTAAATGAAAAAACACAAAAGAGAATGAAGCAAAAAGCAAAACATTGATCATTTCACACAAAACTCCAAAAATGGGCCAGACAAAAGTATTGGCACCCTCAGCCTAATACTTGGTTGCACAACCTTTAGCCAAAATAACTGCGACCAACCGCTTCCGGTAACCATCAATGAGTTTCTTACAATGCTCTGCTGGAATTTTAGACCATTCTTCTTTGGCAAACTGCTCCAGGTCCCTGATATTAGAAGGGTGCCTTCTCCAAACTGCCATTTTTAGATCTCTCCACAGGTGTTCTATGGGATTCAGGTCTGGACTCATTGCTGGCCACGTTAGAAGTCTCCAGTGCTTTCTCTCAAACCATTTTCTAGCGCTTTTTGAAGTGTGTTTTGGGTCATTGTCCTGCTGGAAGACCCATGACCTCTGAGTGAGACCCAGCTTTCTCACACTGGGCCCTACATTATGCTGCAAAATTTGCTGGTAGTTTTCAGACTTCATAATGCCATGCACACAGTCAAGCAGTCCAGTGCCAGAGGCAGCAAAGCAACCCCAAAACATCAGGGAACCTCCGCCATGTTTGACTGTAGGGACCGTGTTCTTTTCTTTGAATGCCTCTTTTTTTCTACTGTAAACTCTATGTTGATGCCTTTGCCCAAAAAGCTCTACTTTTGTCTCATCTGACCAGAGAACATTCTTCCAAAACGTTTTAGGCTTTTTCAGGTAAGTTTTGGCAAACTCCAGCCTGGCTTTTTTATGTCTCGGGGTAAGAAGTGGGGTCTTCCTGGGTCTCCTACCATACAGTTCCTTTTCATTCAGACGCCGACGGATAGTACGGGTTGACACTGTTGTACCCTCGGACTGCAGGGCAGCTTGAACTTGTTTGGATGTTAGTCGAGGTTCTTTATCCAACATCCGCACAATCTTGCGTTGAAATCTCTTGTCAATTTTTCTTTTCCGTCCACGTCTAGGGAGGTTAGCCACAGTGCCATGGGCTTTACACTTCTTGATGACACTGCGCACGGAAGACACAGGAACATTCAGGTCTTTGGAGATGGACTTGTAGCATTGAGATTGCTCATGCTTCCTCACAGTTTGGTTTCTCAAGTCCTCAGACAGTTCTTTGGTCTTCTTTCTTTTCTCCATGCTCAATGTGGTACACACAAGGACACAGGACAGAGGCTGAGTCAACTTTAATCCATGTCACCTGGCTGCAAGTGTGATTTAGTTATTGCCAACACCTGTTAGGTGCCACAGGTAAGTTACAGGTGCTGTTAATTACACAAATTAGAGAAGCATCACATGATTTTTCGAACAGTGCCAATACTTTTGTCCACCCTCTTTTTTATGTTTGGTGTGGAATTATATCCAATTTGGTTTTAGGACAATTCTTTGTGTTTTTTCATTTAAGACAAATTAAATGAAGATAATAATAACAAAGAATTTGTGTTTGCAATCATTTTCAGGAAGAAACGGAGTATTATCTGACAGAATTGCAGGGGTGTCAATACTTTTGGCCACAACTGTATTAATGGCGGCGCAGAAAGCGGCGAACGCTTAGTAGAAAGGATCTTGCCGGTGACGGCCGCTATGTGGGGACCCCGCCATCACCGAGCTGGCTGCAGTAACTGACCACCATGGTCCAGTGTGAACCACGTCCCGCACCAAGTATTGGCAGTTGTGCTGCGCCCGTCAGAGCGGGAGCCATGCTTATTTCATGGAGACACTGCGTCATTACGTGTCGGTGTGAACGCGGCCGCCGACTCCCAGCTGCTTCTAATCTATAACCCAGGAGACATATTACACTCTGGATTAGAGCCGAACCCCAGTGCCAGGAGCCCGGGACCGTGTGTGTACCACTTTAAGAGACTATTATATATGTATAATGTTGCGGTTCCTGTTTGTGGACTCGTCCCGGGACGTCTGAACATTGGTACTTGTCACATATATGAGGAGTCGCTGCAGAAGGCGGACGCGTCCCGGACTCAGGTTTGACATCTTTGGTTGCAAGTCAAAAACATCTAAAAACCCAAAGTTCTCAGTTTATGGATTTAGCGAAGCGCTTGTGTCCCATAAGGTCTCTGAGTCTGAGAGCGGCTCCGGCCGGTAAACAAGGCGCTCAGCATCTGATCCCAGTTGATTTTTCTGCAGCTTTGAGCGTCTGGTGGCTCAAGAGCGCAGCCTGTGTGCGGCTGTGGGAACTGCAGGAAGGATGCTGCTGACCACATGAAGACCAGGAGACTGTGAGCTGGGAATGTCTCTGCCATGGAGATCTGCACGGAGGGTAGAGTGTATGGTGATGGAGACATCACGGGCGTCATCCGCTGATACTGGTGTCTTCATCCCATAGAGTCTCCATCATCCAGGAACACAAAAACCATCAGACGAGGAGACTCCAGTTACTAACCCCACAGCAGACGAGGGGCCAAAACAGCCCCCCGACCTGAGAGTAAGCTCCTGTGCTGTACAGTGATACTGGGGAACAAAACTCAGGACACAGAATAAAGACACTGACACTGGGGGTACAGGATAATGACACTGACGCTCGGGGTACAGGATAATGACTGACACTCGGGGTACAGGATAATGACACTGACGTTCGGGGTACAGGATAATGACACTGACGCTCGGGGTACAGGATAATGACTGACGCTCGGGGTACAGGATAATGACACTGACGTTCGGGGTACAGGATAATGACACTAACGCTCGGGGGTACAGGATAATGACACTGACGTTCGGGGTACAGGATAATGACGCTGACACTCGGGGTACAGGATAATGACACTGACGCTCGGGGTACAGGATAATGACACTGACGCTCGGGGTACAGGATAATGACACTGACGCTCGGGGTACGGGATAATGACACTGACGCTCGGGGTACAGGATAATGACACTGACGCTCGGGGTACAGGATAATGACGCTGACACTCGGGGTACAGGATAATGACGCTGACGCTCGGGGTACAGGATAATGACACTGACGCTCGGGGTACAGGATAATGACACTGACCCTTGGGGTACAGGATAATGACGCTGACACTCGGGGTACAGGATAATGACGCTGACGCTCGGGGTACAGGATAATGACGCTGACGCTCGGGGTACAGGATAATGACACTGACGCTCGGGGTACAGGATAATGACACTGACGTTCGGGGTACAGGATAATGACGCTGACACTCGGGGTACAGGATAATGACACTGACGCTCGGGGTACAGGATAATGACACTGACCCTTGGGGTACAGGATAATGACGCTGACACTCGGGGTACAGGATAACGACACTGACACTCGGGGTACAGGATAACGACGCTGACACTCGGGGTACAGGATAATGACACTGACACTGGGGGTACAGGATAACGACACTGACACTCGGGGTACAGGATAACGACGCTGACACTTGGGGTACAGTATAAGGACACTGACACTGGGGGTACAGGATAATGACACTGACACTCGGGGTACAGGATAATGACGCTGACACTCGGGGTACAGGATAACGACGATGACACTCGGGGTACAGGATAATGACACTGACACGCGGGGTACAGGATAATATGACACAAACTCAGGGTACAGGATAATGGCACTGACACTTGGGGTACAGGATGACGCTGACTGGTGGGGTACAGCATAATGACACTGACACTCGGGGTACAAGATAATGACGCCGACACTGGGGGTACAGGATAATGACACTGACACTGGGGGTACAGGATAATGACACTGACACTGGGGGTACAGGATAATGACACTGACACTGGGGGTACAGGATAATGACACTGACACTCGGGGTACTGGATAATGACACTGACACTCGGGGTACAGGATAATGACACCGACACTGTGGGTACAGGATAATGACACTGACACTCGGGGTACAGGATAATGACACTGACACTCGGGGTACAGGATAATGACACCGACACTGGGGGTAAAGGATAGTGACCCTGACACTGGGGGTACAGGATAATGACGCTGACACTCGGAGTACAGAATAATTACACTGACACGCGGGGTACAGATATGACGTTGAAACTCGGGGTACAGGATAATGACACTGACATTCTTGGCACAAAGTAATGACACTGACACTTGGGGTACAGGATCACGCTGACAGGTGGGGTACAGCATAATGATGCACTGACATTGTGGTACCAAGTGACCTCTCCTACGGGTTAATTTGTATTACTCTATATCTGCTGGGAAATAGTCCACTCCCATTGATTATAAATACAGAATATAAAGTGGGGGTCCCGCTGAGGCTTTGCCCCTCGCACTGGGCTCCCCTGATGTCAGCAGCTGGAGAACAGAAGTTTCAGAAGTTTCAGCTCAGTTAAATCTGGAATAGGATGAAAAAATGACCAACAACTGTGGAGCAGTGCCACCCTGTGGTCACATCACGTAGTGCAGCACCTTCCATGATGAGGTTCAGGTAGGGGGATGAATGCAACAAAAAGGAAAACTGGGGCACAAACTGTGGAGTCTGAAATCAATGCAGTCCCCAAATCATAGCCCAATATGTATTTAGCATGCAGTAAACATATTTGGTGAGGTGGAGTCAGCAGAATTACGGTACCTGAAATATTGGGGTATGCAATAAATTATTCAGGTCAGGCAAGAGATATCTGGCAATTATCACACATGGGGGGAGGGGTTATTCTGCATGTAGGACACACACAGACATACATAGACATACACGCGCGCACATATACACACACATAATATATATATATATATATACAGTGGGTACGGAAAGTGTTCAGACCCTTTTACATTTTTCGCTCTTTGTTTCATTGCAGCCATTTGGTAAATTCAAAAAAGTTCATTTTTCCCCATTAATGTGCACTCTGCACCCCATCTTGACTGAAAAAAACAGAAATGTAGAAATCTTTTAAAAAAGAAAAACTGAGATCTCCCATGGTCATAAGTATTCAGCCCCTTTGCTCAGTATTGAGTAGACGCACCTTTTGAGCTAGTACAGCCATGAGTCTTCTTGGGAAGGATGCCACAAGTTTTTCACCCCTGGATTTGGGGATCCTCGGCCATTCTTCCTTGCAGATGCTCTCCAGTTCCATCAGATTGGATGGTGAACGTTGGTGGACAGCCATTTTCAGGCCTCTCCAGAGATGCTCAATTGGGTTTAGGTCAGGGCTCTGGCTGGACCAGTCAGGAATGGTCACAGAGTTGTTCTGAAGCCGCTCCTTTGTTATTTTAGCTGTGTGATTAGGGCCATTGTCTTGTTTGGAAGGTGAACCTTCGGCCAAGTCTGAGGTCCAGAGCACTCTGGAAGAGGTTTTCATCCAGGATATCTCTGTACTTGGCCGCATTCATGTTTCCTTCAATTGCAACCAGTCGTCCTGTCCCTGCAGCTGAAAAACACCCCCATAGCATGATGCTGCCACCACCATATTTCACTGTAGGGATTGTATTGAGCAGGTGATGAGCAGTGCCTGGTTTTCTCCACACATACCGCTTAGAATTTTCACCAAAAAGTTCTATCTTCATCTCATCAGACCAGAGAATCTTATTTCTCATAGTCTGGGAGTCCTTCATGTGTTTTGTTTTTTTTTAGCAAACTCTATGAGGGCTTTCATACGTCGGGCCACTCTGCCATAAAGGCCCGACTGGTGGAGGGCTGCACTGATAGTTGACTTTGTGGAACTTTCTCCCATCTCCCTTCTGCATCTGTGGGGCTCAGTCACAGTGATCTTGGGGTTCTTCTTTACCTCTCTCACCAAAGCTCTTCTCCAATGACTGCTTAGTTTGGCTGGACGGCCAGGTCTAGGAAGACTTCTGCTGGTCCCAAACTTCTTCCACTTAAGGATTATGGAAGCCACTGTGTTCTTAGGAACCTTGAGTACTGCAGGAATTCTTTTGTAACCTTGGCCAGATCTGTGCCTTGACACAATTCTGTCTCTGAGCTCCTTGGCCAGTTCCTTTGACCTCATGATTCTCATTTGGTCTGACATGCACTGTGAGCTGTGAGGTCTTATATAGACAGGTGTGCGCCTTTACAAATCAAGTCCCATCAGTTTAATTACACACAGCTGGACTCCAATGAAGGAGTAGAACCATCTCAAGGAGGACCACACAAGGAAATGGACAGCATGTGACCTAAATTATGAGTGTCTGAGCAAAGGGGCTGAATACTTATGACCATCTGAGATTTCAGTTTTTATTTTTTAAGAAATCTGCAAAAATTTCTACACTTCTGTTCTTTCCAGTCAAGATGGCGTGCAGTGTACATTAATGAGAAAAAAAATGAATATACCATATGGCTGCAATGAAAGAAAGAGTGAAAAATTTAAAGGGGTCTGAATACTTTCCGTACACACTGTGTGTGTGTGTATATAAATATATATATATATATATATATATATATATATACACTCACTGGCCACTTTATTAGGTACACCATGCTAGTAAGGGGTTGGACCCCCTTTTGCCTTCAGAACTGCCTCAATTCTTCGTGGCAGAGATTGAACAAGGTGCTGGAAGCATTCCTCAGAGATTTTGGACCATATTGACATGATGGCATCACACAGTTGGCGCAGATTTGTCGGCTGCACATCCCTGATGCGAATCTCCCGTTCCACCACATCCCAAAGATGCTCTATTGGATTGAGATCTGGTGACTGAGGAGGCCATTTGAGTACAGTGAACTCATTGTCATGTTCAAGAAACCAATCTGAGATGATTCGAGCTTTAGGACATGGCGCATTATCCTGCTGAAAGTAGCCATCAGATGTTGGGTACATTGTGGTCATAAAGGGATGGACATGGTCAGCAACAATACTCAGGTAGGCTGTGGCGTTGCAACGATGCTCAATTGGTACCAAGGGGCCCAAAGAGTGCCCAGAAAAAATTCCCCACACCATGACACCACCACCACCAGCCTGAACCGTTGATACAAGGCAGGATGGATCCATGCTTTCATGTTGTTTACGCCAAATTCTGACCCTACCATCCGAATGTCGCAGCAGAAATCGAGACTCATCAGACCAGGCAACGTTTTTCCAATCTTCTACTGTCCAATTTCGATGAGCTTGTGCAAATTGTAGCCTCAGTTTCCTGTTCTTAGCTGAGAGGAGTGGTACCCAGTGTGGTCTTCTGCTGCTGTAGCCCATCTGCCTCAAAGTTCGACGCACTGTGCGTTCAGAGATGCTCTTCTGCCTACCTTGGTTGTAACGGGTGGCAATTTGAGTCACTGTTGCCTTTCTATCAGCTCGAACCAGTCTGCCCATTCTCCTCTGACCTCTGGCATCAACATGGCATTTCCGGCCACAGAACTGCCGCTCACTGGATTTTTTTTCTTTTTCGGACCATTCTCTGTAAACCCTAGAGATGGTTGTGCGTGAAAATCCCAGTAGATCAGCAGTTTCTGAAATTCTCAGACCAGCCCTTCTGGCACCAACAATCATGCCACGTTCAAAGGCACTCAAATCACCTTTCTTCCCCATACTGATGCTCGGTTTGAACTGCAGGAGATTGTCTTGACCATGTCTACATGCCTAAATGCACTGAGTTGCCGCCATGTGATTGGCTGATTAGAAATTAAGTCTTAACACACAGTTGGACAGGTGTACCTAATAAAGTGGCCAGTGAGTGTATATACACATACACACACAGACACACACACACACACATATACACACAATGACACATGGTGCGCGATCCTGGGATCGCCAGTGACAGGATCCCAACAGCGCCCCTGCAGGGGAAACCCAGCATTGTGTGCAGTCGGGTCCTCCAGGGTCGGGGACATTTTTTGTAGTCATTGCAGCAAATCTATAAGAATCCAGAACAGGAGCCCACGATAAACTCAACCAATTTCATTGAAATCAACTCATTTATTTTCTAAAAGTGTTTATGAAAGTGCGGAATTTACACTCATGGTCAAAATTGTTGGTGTCCCTCGTTTAATGACAGAAATAACTTGAATCTGGAAAAAGTAATAATAAATCAAAAATCTATGAATATGAACAAATGAAGGTCAGACATTGCTTTTCAACCAGGCTTCCACAGAGTTTAAAAAGAAAAAAATAAAACTCATGAAATCGGCCTGGACAGAAATGATGGCACCTCTGAAAATAATGTGACAAAAGGGACATGTTACATCGCGGTGTGTCCACTAATTATCATCACAGGTGTCTACAATCCTGGAGTCAGTGAGTGGCCTGTATAGAGGCTACAGATCCTCACTGTGTTGTCTGGTGACATGGTGTGTATCACACTCAACATGGACCAGAGGAAGCGAAGGAAAGAGTTGTCTCAGGAGACTAGAAAGAAAATTATAGACAAACATGTTACAGGTAAAAGTTATAAGACCATCTCCAAGCAGCTCGATGTTCCTGTGACTACAGCTGCACATATTATTCAGAAATGTAAGCTCCATGGGACTGTAGCTGACCTCCCTGGACGTGGCCGCAGGAGGAAAACTGATGACAAATCAAAGAGACGGATAATACGAATGGTAACAAAAGAGCCCAGAAAAATGTCTAAACAGATTAAAGGTGTACTTCAAGCTTAAGGAACATCAGTGTCAGATCGCACCATCCGGCGTTGTATGAGCCAAAGTGGACTTTATGGGAGACGACCAAGGAGGACACCATTGTTGAAAAAAAATCATCAAAAAGCCAGACTGGAATTTGCCAAACTACATGTTGACAAGCCACAAAGCTTCTGGGAAAATGTCCTATGGACAGAAGAGGCAAGAATGGAACTTTTTGCCAAGGCACATCAGCTCTATGTTCACAGATGAAAAAATTAAGCGTATCAACAAAAGAACACTGTCCCTACTGTGAAACATGGAGGAGGCTCTGTTATGTTCTGGGGCTGCTTTGCTGCATCTGGCACAGGGTGTCTAGAATCTGTGCAGGGAACAATGAAATCTCAAGATTAACAAGGGATTCTAGAGAGAAATGTGCTGCCCAGTGTCAGAAAGCTAGGTCTTAGTTGCAGGTCATGGGTCTTACAGCAGGATAATGACCCAAAACACACAGCTAAAAACACCCAAGAATGGCTAAGAGGAGAACACTGGACTATTCTGAGGTGGACTTCTATGAGGCCTGACCTAAATCCTATTGAGCATCTTTTGGAAAGAGCTGAAACATGTGTCTGGGAAAGGCGACCTTCACAAGCGAGACAACTGGAGCAGTTTGCTCTTGAGGAGTGGCCAAAAAACCTGTCGAGAGGAGCAGAAGTCTCAGTGACAGTTACAGGAATCATTTGATCGCAGTGATTGCCTCAAAAGGTTGTGCAACAAAATATTAAGTTAAGGGAACCGTCATTTCTGTCCAGGCCGATTTCATGAGTTTTATTTTTTTTTTTAATTCTGTGGCAGCATGGCTGAGAAGCAATGTCTGACCTTCATTTGTTCATTTTCATAGATTTTTGATTAACTCTTACTTTTGTCAGATTGAAGTTATTTCTGTGACCATTGTGGGTTTTACTGTCATTAAACGAGGGGCGCCAACAATTTTGACCACATGTGTAGTGTTACATTGTTGCAGGTTCAGGACGGGATCATTTGTCATTATAAATTGTTACATCTGAGGGACAATATAACAGATCAGTGAGGCTATTTGCACACGTAGTTTTTTGGGTGTGCGGATTTTGGAGAGAAAACCGCAGGTAAATCCGCGGGACTTTTACCTCATAATGGATGAGGTGTAAAACTGCAGCGTTTCTGCCCCAAACAATTGACATGATGCGGATTGTAAACCGCGGAAAAATCCGCAGCATGTGCACAGCGTTTTTTTTTTTTCCATTGAAAATAAAGGTACTGTACAACGCAGCAGATTTCACTACGTGTGCACATACCCTGATAAAGACAGATGAGCGGTAGTTTTGGGGTCTGTTTATCTATCCCACTAATAATAATGAAGCGTTAGTAGTGGGGTCCGCAAGTAATGCAGGACTGTGCCCCTTGCCCACAAACACCCCCCGACGTGCTCCAAATCAACATCTACAGGAGATTCCTCGTCATACGGGACGTTCTCCGCTAACTGTTCATTAATCGATAAGATGGCAGATGCATGGAGTCACGGAGGATCAGGGACCCCCAGAAATGTTTGGGACCTAGAACAAGAATCGCCCGGCAGGCGTAGATCACACGTAGCGTCGCACAATCCCAACACAGAAAAATCCGCCTAGAAATTCTGACAGTCTGGAAATTGCATGGAATCCGTCAAGACCCCAAATGGGACATGAAAAAGTAAACAAGGGTCTAGTCGCATCCGTTCTGCACTAGGAACGCTCCCGTATGAATACATCACCCGGGCTTGTATCCTCCAGTGCACCGTGGATGGCGCTACTCCACATACAATGCGGTATGTATCTAATGTGAAGCCTATGGGCGATGGATGCGCCTGTATTCCTATGGAGAGGAGCCATACAGCAGCAAATTCCCCCCCGACACATGCCTCTGAAGTACAGTGTGAACAGACACTAACAACATGAAATGTGCGACCAGTTCCCCGAGCATTGTGCACGCCACGTTTTCCTGTGTGCTGAAGCCATTTTTCTTGCACAGATGCGCAGATACCACGGTGGATGGTTGGTTATTGTAACTGGGGGCTGTTTGTACAGGAGGGAGGCTGGAAACAGCTGGGGGGGGGACCCACATTCGGGTCAGAGCCGTGCGCCTGGGGGTCTTTGTTTGCCATTTTAACGAGGAGCTGCACCTTAGCGACCACAGATCAAGCGTAAAAAGACTGTGTGCGGCACTAAACAGTATTTCCAGTGACCCTCTAAATCCTTCCACCGACCGCCTCTGCTGTTGTCTGTGCAGATAAAGCCGAATTACAGCGCGAGCCTGTGCGACGGCTGATTTTATTTTATTTTTTTAATTTTGTCTTCATTTTTTAAAACTGATTAAAATTAAGCTGTAAAAACACGCGACGGAGGAATTAGCACATTTACGGGAAAAGAAAAAAAAAAAAAAGAGGGTGGGGGCAGATTCTCCCTAGATCCTATTTTTTTTTGCGCCGGTTGCGGCTGATCCGTATACGAGGGTGAAATTCTAATGACTTTCCGCAGGTTTTTGATGTCGGTTATGAAAAGGCAGAGTCTGGCGTTTGTGGGGAAGGTAGATAGGACGAGGCTTGTGAGCCGCGCTGATTGAGGACGCAGTGACATCGCCTCTGTTTTTCCGATAGGATCGGTGTCATTTTCCTCTCAAACGATAAGGCGCCACGCTGACAGAGCACGATTAGGGGAGAAGAAATGATTAGAAAATTCACTTTTTTTTTTTTATTGGACGGGGACCGGAGTGATAACAGTTCAGCCTTGGGGAAAGCGGGGAAAAAAAATGTCTTAAGGAGAAAGGAGAATAGAAAATTCCATAATAATAAATGATCCATTAGGAGACGGATAGAAATGGAACACAATGGAGCTCATATAGATACATTGTATCCATGTAAATATTACTGGGGGACGCAGGGACGGCACATTATCTTCTGACACTTCAGACGAGGGATCCGGCACAAGGAGCACAGGCTGCAGGGGAAACAGCAGAAATAAAAGCTCGGCCGGCCCGGCTCCGCACAATGCTGGGGGGGGAAGCAGAAAACAAATATTGATTTCTCCTTTTTTTTTCTTTTTTAATGTGGAGACATCTTCGCCTCTGCGCTTTCAGAGTTCACAGAGGAGACCTTTCACCCGGCCTCTGGTGCAAAATACGAGTCACATTCATCCGGATCGGAGATTCTTCCCCCTCAAGTTAAAATGCATTAAATAAAGAAATAAATAACATATTTCTTTTTTTTGTGGAAAATAAAAAAAAACAAAAAAAAATAACAATTCCTCCCGACTCGCTAATCACACACCGACGCGGGGAAAAAAGGGAGCTATTAACCATATAACTGCTGGAGGATCCAACACATTTAACCTCTAAATGACCAAAGGGCAGAGGAAAAAGGATGTGTGTGTATACGGATATCTAGGGGGACGGGCGTATATACACAGGGATGGAAATGAACACCTGTGCCATAAAAATAATGATAATCACATTTAACTAATTGAACACATTTTTGTCTTATATTTTTTACCACATAATATTCTATTTTTATTCCACTTTACTCTATATTCCATTATCATACATCGATATTGCATACAATAGTATACAGATTATCTTGTACCTATAATATATAGTACTTTCTAGATATAATGAGCCTGCTCTTCTTTTCCTTCCGCATTTATTCACCTGCTTTATAATTAATGCCCCGTTGTATTTCGGGGGTCTGACCCAATACCCACAAATGCACGGTCTCCATCAGTCAGTCAGTGGGTGAACAAAGCTCAGCCTGAGCCCCCCCATCGTCACCTTGCTGCCCCCCATCGTCACTTTGCTGCTCTCCGTCACTTTGCTGCTCTCCGTCACCTTGCTGTCACCCATCATCACTTTGCTGCTCCCTATTGTCACCTTGCTGCTCCCCATTGCCACCTTGCTCCTCCCCTTCGTCACCTTGTTGCCCCCCATTATCACTTTGCTCCTCCCCTTCGTCACCTTGTGACCCCCCATCGTCACTTTGCTGCTCCCCCTTCATCACCTTGTGGCCCCCCATCGTCACCTTGCTGCTCCCCATCATCACCTTGCAGTCCCCCATTGTCACCTTGCGGCCCCCTATTGTCACCTTGATGCCTCCCATCGTCACCTTGCAGTCCCCCATTGTCACCTTGCGGCCCCCTATTGTCACCTTGATGCCTCCCATCGTCACCTTGCTGCCCCCCATTATCACTTTGCTGCTCCCCATTATCACTTTGCTGCTCCCCATTATCACTTTGCTGCTCCCCATTATCACCTTGCAGTCCCCCATTGTCACCTTGTGGCCCCTGCGTTCAGTTCCCCAGATTAGTGAATCCTCGGCTGTCGGACAATGTGTCGTTTTTTGGTTAATTGACAGGTTTAGTGGGATAAAGATTAACCCTTTCTCTGGTCCCTTTCTGCGGCTTAGACATCAGCTCTGAGTCCGGACATCACAGGCGCAGCAGAAAAAGAGCAACAGAACTAGCTTTCTGACCAGTGAACAATTAATTTTTTTAAGATGATAATTTTTGCCCCGGTTTGCTCTTTCCTTCCTGTCCATTATCCTATAATATTTTCCTTCCATTTTCTAGTCCTGTCCACATGTGATCATTGCAATATCTGGTCATGGTCACCCCTCTCCCGGGCTTCGCGTCATGTTCTCTCCGGTTATTGAGTCTGTACATTCCCAATATATAAAGGCGTCATCGACCAAGATGGGACAATAACGTCTACGTATGAGGAAGCAAACTTTATAAAAGAGAAATTGATAACAAAAGGCAGAAAGGTGTGAAATAGATATATGGGAAAGAGATACGGTATATACACACACACATATATATATATATATATGAGAGCTAGTAAAAAATAAAGACTCAAAGTTAGAGAGAAACCAAAAAAATACGAGAGAGAAAAGAAAAAAAAAAAAGACAGAAGTAGAACAAAAGAGAGAGAAAGAAAAAAAAGATGAAAAAAAGAAGCAAAGAAAGAAAAAAAAAAGAAAAAGCAAGAAAGAAAAATAAACAGGGAGAGAAAGAAAGAAACAGGGAGAGAAACAAATTTAAAAAAAAAAAAAGCCAAGACAAAAATAAAAGGATGGAAAGAAAAAAAGAGAAAGAAAAAGAAATAAAGAAGAAAAGAAAAACAAAGAAAAAGACAAAAAAGAAAAAGGACAGAAAGAAAGAAAGAAAAATAAAAAGAAAGAAAAATGGAAACAAAAAAGGAAAGACAAAGAAAGACTAAGAAAGAAAGAAGACTAATATGGATAGAATAGATAGAAAGAAAAAGAGAACGCTAGACAGACAAGAAAAAAAGGAAAGTTATGAAATAGATTAATACATAATAGCTAGCTAATAGAAAGAAAGATAATAGACAGATAGACTGAATAGATAAATAGATAGCTTAATCTTGCGGTCCAAAAATTATGTTCCCATAAGTTAATGCCCGACAATGATCTAATTAAATTGTTCTCTGGAGAATGTAACATTAATTAGATAAAAGACAATACAACATTTTAGAGATGAGAGATTAAAAATATTAAAAAATAGTTGGAGCAAAACTTTACTTTCGGAGCAGTCGGCATTTTGACAGCCTAAAAATTATCGATTACTGTATGAACTACTCCCAGTGGTGCAGACGGTTTTGCACACACCAGTGACTGATCGTCCTGGGTTACAAAAAGAACATTTATTTATGTTTTCCCAAGAACGCTTTCATTATCCCCCCAACATTTCCTAGGACTTGGGCAGTGTATGATGGGTAGGAGCGCTGCGGACCTGTGTGGCATTGGCAGAATCCCATTTAAGAGTCAGATATATTCTACAAATACTCCTCCCTCCCCTTAATATACTCATCCCCTCTGTGTACACAGACGAGGGCAATTTACAAGGGATGATATAACTGCGATGGACTGTTGTCACGACGTCGTCACCCCAACGGTCGTGGGGATCCTGTCAGTACAAAGAAGATTTAGAAAATTTTTAAAAAAAAAAGAAACAAAACAAAAAAATGTATCAAGATGAAAAAAAAAAAAAAAACACAGTAAAAAGCTTTATTAATCTGTGATCAGTCGGATAAGCCGGCTGCCGCCCCCTCCGCCGTCGCGTGTTCATGCACCGGTGTAATTGCCAGCACGTGAGCGCCTGACGTCGGGAAGCGAGGAGACGGAGGAGCATTGCTGGAGACTGTGACACAGGCGGATGGTTTGACAGAAGAACAGAACCTAAGTTAATGCTGGATCAGAGTGTGCCAGCGACAAGAGCACCGACGCGCCCATTGGCACAGCAAGACTCAAAGCTCCGACTGGCTTCAAAGACTTGATGGGATTTTTTTTTTTTATTATTTTCTATTTTTTTTTTTTCCCTTTTCCAGAACTCTTTCGCTTTCTAGTAAATCTGTACCCATAATGTGCGCTTTCTTAATACCGCCGTCGAAAATCAAAACACTTTAAAACAAATTGATGTCCTCTTTAATATAGTCATCACATCATCACAGGAGCGACGCGCGCCCTGCGCGGGGACGGCCGAGGGGATGCGAGGCACACAGCGCTGCCTTTGTTGCCTTTATTCAATGCTGGAGAGAAAGGGGAAAAAAAAAAAGGGCTGACAATTGAGATATTGGCACCTTTGATTGATAGGAGCTAATCAGCTTATCTTGGCACTAATAAAGTTGATCGCCTGTGGAGAGAGAGAATATCTCCAGCCCAGTGAACTTCCACCGGCTGCAGCCTTCAGGGCTGCGATTGACTATTTCTGCTTCATCTGGGGGAAAGGAGGAAAAAAAAAAAAAAAAAAAAAAGTTGAATGAAATCCCAAGTGGACAGTTTTACAAATGTGTTTGGTCTGTGAAGTGTGAAGCCAGAGCCCGGCGACCCGTGAAGAGCGTCCGTGCCCTAGGAGACGGCACTGGGGCAACGGAAAGACGGGCGCACATTGGGCGTGAGAGGATATCAAAAACACTACCCCAAATATATCAAGAAGAACGGTGTGAAAGAAATGTGGACGTTCACAATTGTCAGATTTTCTTGGTACCGAGTGAAAAAGAAAAAAAAAAAATCTACAGAAAATAAAATAAAAAAAAAGGTAAAATAAAGCAAACACCAAAAAGCAATTAGTACTCCGCTTATCAGGATTTTTTTTTTTTTAAATAATGGCGGCAAAAAAAATAAATTAAAATATTTAATATTGAAAAAATAAAAGTATAAGGCTATGTCCACATGTCGCCTTTTGCTGTGTTTTATTTTCTGCAGGCAAAACCTGCTACAAAATAGAAGGTTTCGCTGCTTTTTCTTCGCTGTGTTTTTTGCTGCTTTTCGTTGTCTCTTGTGCATTGCTGCTTAGTGCCCCCCCCCCAAAAAAAAAACAAAAAAACAAAAAAACATGATGCATCTTCTGAACGGTGTTTGCAGCAAAAACCTGCTACCTGTGTTTTACTGCATTTTTTCTCCATTTTTCAACTTACGGCACTTATTCCTGTAGTTACTGAAAGTAGTGACAGGCTGCAGTGCTCAAAATCAGTCCGGAAAATTCACCCAATCGGTGCAGGAGATTTCTGAAATCTCAGACTTTGCTGGTACTGTAAAACGCAGCCTGAAAATTTGCATAAAACAACGCTGAAAAACCGCAAGGTGTGAACATCGCCTGAATGTTGTGTGTGACTGTGTGCGTGAGGCGGTCAATGTCGTCACGCAGGTGGGCTCCGGTGGGCTTGTAGTCACTTTTGCAGGATGTCTTGTCGCCGGTTTGCCGCATGGACGTTTATACATTTGTTTCATCTTTGACGCCGTGACTTTTACACATTTTTTTTTTTTTTTTTTTGCTGACGACGTTTTTCATACATGTGCATTTGGATACTAGAGAAGTTTGTTCAGATATTTAATGAACGTAACAATAATAATAATCCAATGTCTTCAGATCAGAATTCTGTCCTGGAGACCGGCCTCACTTACCACCTTAATGATTTATTATAGTTTTCCAATGGATCCATAAAAACCGCTGCCGGGATTATTTGGTATGTTGTCCAGAAAAAAATAAATAAATAAAAAGTCAATGTAGTGACCCCAACAAAGAGAAAAGGCCAAATCTGCAGAGGCTGCACAGTAACGTCTTCCCCGAGACTCTGCTGTAAATGGGGATTTGTGCCGCAAACCGCAGAGTCTGAACGACCCCGAAGGCAATCGGCGCACACAACCAGCACACAGCAAATTTACGGGTTTTTTTTGTTTTTGTTTTTTTAACTGAAACATTTTTGACCCAAAACCAAATTGTGTTGCTAATTTCACTCACACTAGTTATTGATAGCAAAGCATCAGAATTGACGAGTCGCGGATTTAATCCGCATCGCAGATGAATTAACGCAGAGAGATTATCCACAAACCTCATCTAATTAGTTGGTGCGGAATAATGCTGCAGATTTTTCGCGGGTAAATCTGCACCGTGTGCACACACTCCGCCCGTTTCCTGATCGGCGGGCGTTTCACCGTTAGTTTCCACAGGTAGGCCGCCGCGGTAAACGGCGTGCACTGAACAATCAGCAGCCACTCGATCGTTTTGCTCATTCATCGGGCGATCAGAAGCCTCTTTAAATGGAAAGCTTATCATGTAGCGAGGACGGTCTGAGGACCTACTAGGAAAGCTTGTGATGAACTAGAATTCTACTATCCTTTTTTCTGTTTTGGTCGCTTATTTTAGATTTATAGAATAAAAAATAGCTTTTCATCGAATTCTCACACACACACCTGCTATATGAATGGAAAATTGTCATGTTATCAATATTAAGAAACCTCGTTCACGATAATATTTCACTGCCCCAAGCACAACAGATAGCGGTGATTCAGACAATCAATCCGCCGGCAGCCATCTCTACCGGGCGCTCTGGTGATCTTCATGAGAAAGACGCTGCCACGCTCCTCTGACTGCAGCTAATCACATTGGGACAAAGGATCGGCCCTGCGGAAGCTGGAGGTGCCGATCGCCATCTCCCATACTCATTAGTCTGAGCCGCTGATATCGGAGGGTTCGGCCAACACTAGTCTATGAAACCTCTGTGCACACGTATACACGGAAATCACCAAGACATGACGGATCTGACATGTGACACACACCAACTATTGGCGCCTGGAAAGGCTCTGACCCAGGTGTGAACTAGACAGACAGACAATGTATAATAGAAAGATATTCGATATAAAGAGAACAGCTAGATAATATATATAATAGATAATAAGAAAGATAATACAATAAATGTACAGTGGGTACAGAAAGTGTTCAGACCCCTTTACATTTTTCACTCTTTGTTTCATTGCAGTCATTTGGTAAATTAAAAAAGTTCATTTTTTTCTCATTAATGTGCACTCTGCACCCCATCTGGACCGAAAAAAACAGAAATGTAGAGCTGTGAGGTCTTATATAGACAGGTGTGCACCTTTACAAGTCCTATCAGTGTAATTACACACAGCTGGACTCCAATGAAGGAGTAGAACCATCTCAAGGAGGATCACAAGGAAATGGACAGCCTGGGACTTAAGGGCCCGTTACACAGTGATATCACTATAACGTCACTGGTTTTTGTGACGCAGCAGCGATATCGCTGTGTCTGATACTTACCTCCGACCGGCTCATTATCGCTGATCGCGCGAGATCGCCCTGGACCGTTTCTTGTCATCTGCTTCCTACTAGGCTTCCTGCTGTGGAGACGAGCGACGCGTGGACGCGGGCGGGAGGACGTCAGGAGCGCCGCGTCTGACAGGTAAGTAGCGACCCCCGACCCCTGCTGCATCGCTGGTGAGATCTGCCTGTGTGGCAGCTCACTAGCGACCACTTAGCGATGCACCAGCGATCCTGACCGGGTCGTATCGTTGTCGGGGTCGCTGGTGCATCGCTAAGTGTAACGGTACCCTTACATATGAGTGTCTGAACAAAGGGTCTGAATACTTATGACCATGGTGATATTTAAGTTTTTCTTTTTTAATACATTTGCAAAATTTCTACATTTCTGCTTTTTTTCAGTCAAGATGGGGGGTGCAGAGTGCACATTAATGAGATAAAATGAAATGAACTTTTTTGAATTTACCAAATGGCTGCAATGATATCGAGTGAAACATTTAAATGGGCCTGAATACTTTCCGTACCCAATGTATATTAAATGTAAAGAGGGGGCATAGTTAAAGAAGAATATAATGCTATCTGCAGAAACTGCAGGGCACAAATCAGATTACAGTACATACTCGAGTATAAGCCGACCCAAGTATAAGCCGAGGCACCTAATTTTGCCACGAAAACTGGGTAAGTTTATTGACTCCAGTACAAGCCAGGTATGCATTGTCCCCTCATCCCTGTCCTGGTATGTGTGGCTCCCCCTGTTGCATGCATGGCTCCTCCGTCCCCCCTCCCCGCTGTGTGCATGGCTCCTCCGTCCTCCCAGTGTTGTATGCACGGCTCCCCCCGTCCTGCCCCTGCTGTATGCAGTCCTCTCAATCACACTCACCCCCTCCTGGCGCGGTCTCTGCACTTCCCTGCTTCTCCGATGGTCTCTGGCGCCAGCAGCTTCTTCCTGTGTTCAGGGGTCACGTGGTACCGCTCATTAAAGTAATGAATATGCGCTCCACGCCTATGGGAGTGGAGTCGCGTGCATATTCATTACTTTAATGAGCGGTACCATGTGACCCCTGAACACAGGAAGAAGTTGCTGGTGCCGGAGACCATCGGAGAAGCAGGGAAGTGCAGAGACCGCGCCAGGAGGGGGTGAGTATGATGTGACAGCCGACGGCTCCTGCCGCTCCCCCTCCCCCGCTGACCGCCTGGGACAATGACTCGAGCATAATCCGAGAGGGGCACTTTCAGCCTAAAAAAAGGGCTGAAAATCTCGGCTTATACTCGAGTTTATACAGTATCTTACGCTGATAATGAATTAAGGCTTGTAAGGGAGACCAAAAGCAGCAAAAAAGGATTTTGGGGATATGTCAAAACCAAAAGAAAAGTCACAGATGCTATAGGATTTTTCCAGGATGAAAAGGGTGAAGTGGTGAGAAATGATGTTGAGAAGCCAAATTTTGTAATTCTTATTTTGTATCCGTTTTCTTTAACAAAGCAAATGTAACATCAACTGATCTTCACGGCGCCATCGAAGGAATAAAAGAATTCACACTATCTATAAACAGAGAGATGGTGAGGGAACACTGAGCTAATTTACATGAATTTACATCTCCTGGTCCAGATTAATTTCTTCCTAGGGGACTAAAGTAGTTAGCAGAGGAAACTGCAGAACCACTAGCCAGAATCTTTGAAAAATCCTGGAAAACAGGAGAAGTCCCAGAAGATTGGAGAACGGCAAATGTTGTCCCTAACTTCAAAAAAGAAAAGAAAAGAGCCAGGAAACTACAGGCTAGTGAGCCATAAGGCCCCGTTACATATAACGATGTCCCAACGATCCCACCAACGATCCGACATGGATGGGATCGCTGGGACATCGTTAGACAGCCCCTCCAGCGATCAGGACCAGCGAGCAAGCTGGTTTCCAATGTAAACATCGGGTAAGGTAAACAGTGGGTATCAAAAAGCCGCGCAGCTCTTAGATACCCGATGTTTACATTGGAAACCAGCATCCAGCGTCGCTGATCGCTGGTCTCTCGCTGCCACATGTAGCGATGCGCGCTGGCCAGCGGGAGACCAGCGATCAAAAAATGGCCCAGGACGATCGAGCACGATCAGTGATACCCGGCGGGGGGGGGGGGGGGCGGTCGCTGATCCCCGTCACACACAGCGATCTCGCTGGCGAGATCGCTGTGGTGTCACAAAATCAGCGATCTCGCTAGCGAGATCACTGTGTGTGACGGGGCCTTTACTTCTAAACCAGAAAAGATCTGTGAACAAATTATTAAACAGCATGTATGTAACTACTTGGATAAGAACACAGTAATTAAACAGAGCCAGCATGGGTCTGTACCAAACAAGTCAAGCCAAATCTAATTTCCTTATATGATGGAATCACCTACTTGGTTGATCAGGGAAATGCGGTAGATATAGTATATCTCGACTTCAGCAAAGCATTTGATAAAGTATATCATACTATCTTTATTGAAAAAAATGACCAAGCATGGAATTTACAAGGCTTCGTTTAGGTGGATTCATAACTGGCTCAGTGATCGTACTCAAAGAGTGGTAATAAATGGTTGATACAGGAAAGATATATATCTTATTATGTGCTAGCCAGTAGATAGAAAAATATTTAGAATTGAGAGTCCTCATCAGTTGTATTAGTCTTTGCCTGATGAAGAGACCTGAGTAGTCTTGAAAGCTTGCAATTTGTTACCATCTTTTTCTGTTAGCCATTAAAAGGTATCAACCACTGAAGACTCTCAATTCTAAATATATGGTTGCACATCTAAATGCAGACAATACAAAGCTAAGAGGGATAGTGAAGACTAGAGAACACAGAGAAAGGATTCAGAAGGATCTTGAGAATCTTGAACAATGGGCAGCGACTAATAGAATGGTATTTAACAGGGAAAAATGCAATATTCTACTTTTTGGCAAGAAAAATGAAAATGAAAACTAAAGAATAGGAGAAATAGAACTAAGCAACAGCACGTGTGAAAAAGACATGGGTACACTAAAAGATCACAGAGTGCACATGAATCAACATGAGTCAACAGTGTGATGCAGCAGCAAAAAAAAGGCAAACAGTTCTAGGATGTATAAAGAGAAGCAGATCTAGATCACGTCAAGTAATGTTCCCACTCTACTCCTTGGACAGACCTCATCTGGAATACTGTGTCCAGTTTTGGGCGTCACATTCTAAAAAAGACATCAACAAACTGGAGCAAGTTCAGAGAAGAGCGGCCAGAATGGTGAGCGGACTGCAAAGTATGTCCTACGAGGAACGGTTAAAGGATCTGGGAATTTTTAGCTTGCAAAAAAGAAGGCTTAGAGGAGACTTAATAGCGGTCTACAAATTTCTGAAGGGCTGTCACAGTGTAGAAGGATCATCTTTATTCTCATTTGCACAAGGAAAGACTAGAAGCAATGGGATGAAACTGAATGGGAGGAGACACAGATTAGATATTAGAAAAAACTTTTTGACAGTGAGGGTGGAACAGGCGGCCACGAGAGGTGGCGAGTTCTCCTTCAATGGAAGTCTTCAAACAGAGGCTGGACAGACATCTGTGTGAGATAGTTAATGCCCGGGCAGCGCCGGGCTCTTCAGCTAGTAACAGATAAATATTATAAAGACATATGTATTAGATAGAAGATTGCTAACAAATAGATTGATAAATAGATAGAAAAATAATAGATAATACATAGATAGTAGACACAGATAGATAGATAGATAGATAGATAGATAGATAGATAGATAGAACGTTGGGCAGTGATACTGTTGGAGGTGCAGAGTCCAGTAATTACGCCGTAAGTAATCATTTCTTAACCAGGGTGATATCGGGATTTGCTGACCCCTGAGATCTCGCATTGACCCCGGCAGGTTTTAGCTCTTCAGATCGATGCTTTCTGCTATTGGATTGAACAGAAGTCCAAACCTAATTGCTAATTTGCAAATTGCTGCAGGAGATTGCAGGGACTCTGCCTTCATCTCCTTCTTGATTAATCTTATATGTGTAACTAGTGCTGAAATATCCATAAAAAAAGTGAATAAGAAAGTGTCCACTCATATTACAGCAAACAGAGACGTGTTATCAGGTAATCTGAAATACAGGAAGGTCAGAAAAAAAAAAAGAGAGTCAAAAATGTGATTTTCCGGCAGTCATCTGATTAATCACCGCAGCTTCTAGCTGCTTCTTTGTGCTCAGTATTCTGATACCCAAGATTGCAAAAGAAGTCGTACCTGTGACTGGGATGGCGGATTATCAAATGTCAAAAAGAAGAATACTACGGTCGCCATACACAAAGCATCAGATGTGTGCTTGGCATCACTGTCTTGCTGGGATTTCCAGCTCATGCCTACTTTGGCTTTACCATGTGGCAGCATTACATTCTCCAGTATATCCTTGCACATGGTAGCATTCATATATCCATCAACTCTATGCAGAGGGCCAATGGAGGATGCAGAAAAGCAGCCCCAAACCATTACATTGCCACCACCATGCTTCACTGTAGGTGTTTGGTACCTTACACGATTACGTTTTCCTCTTGGGCGGTATATGTAGTGCTTGCCATCACTATTAATCAGATTGCACTTGAATTCATCTGACCACAACACCTCAGACCAATCTGTCTCTTTCCATTGGCCGTGTTCTTTGGCAAACACAACTTGAACCACCGGGTTCTTGGCAGTCATGAAAGGCTTCTTGACTAGATCTCGTGCATTCAACCCCCCCTGCTCTCAGCCATCGTCCCACAGTTTGGCGACTTTCTTTGACTCCATATTCTTCATTCATTTAGTGCGAAATCTGTGCAGCACTTTTATAGACATCACACACTGACTTTTTCTTAATACTGTGATCACCTTTGGAATAAGTTTTCCACGGTCGTCCACTTCCAGGTTTGTCAGATGTTCGATAACCTTCTTTTTCTTACTTTACTACACGTGACACTTGACTCTGAGAGAAGTTGTATACCGTAGATCCTCTTTTTGCTTTTGCCTGACTTCACACCCACAATAATAAGCTTCCGGACATCTGGTGATAAATTTGACTTTGTCTTTGCCATGTTTTAACCAAAAAACACACACAAAAAATTACAGGCAAAATTTGAACACCCATGACAAAATATGCAAAACATTTGGCCCAGCAAATGGTGAAAGCTAACACATAAGGGATAAAAAACCAATGTCAGACACAATTTTCGTCCATATAGCTGATAACCAACCATTTGATTCCGGTTTACTAAAATCACCAGGAAAATGATATCAGAACCAGACAGAAGGAAAAACACTTTCAAAAAGAATGCTAAGCTTTTGGTCGATACTGTATGTGATGTATGTTTCCAAAGACAAATAGCAGAATAGTGAGTGCAGCTCTGGGGTATAATACAGGAGGTAACTCCGATTCAGTAATGTAATGTATGTATACAGTGACTGCACCAGCAGAATAGTGAGTGCAGCTCTGGGGTATAATACAGGATGTAACTCCGGATCAGTAATGTAATGTATGTACACAGTGACTGCACCAGCAGAATAGTGAGTGCAGCTCTGGAGTATAATACAGGATGTAACTCAGGATCAGTAATGTAATGTATGTACACAGTGACTGCACCAGCAGAATAGTGAGTGCAGCTCTGGGGTATAATACAGGATGTAACTCAGGATCAGTAATGTAATGTATGTACACAGTGACTGCACCAGCAGAATAGTGAGTGCAGCTCTGGAGTATAATACAGGATGTAACTCAGGATCAGTAATGTAATGTATGTACACAGTGACTGCACCAGCAGAATAGTGAGTGCAGCTCTGGAGTATAATACAGGATGTAACTCAGGATCAGTAATGTAATGTATGTACACAGTGACTGCACCAGCAGAATAGTGAGTGCAGCTCTGGTGTATAATACAGGATGTAACTCAGGATCAGTAATGTATGTATACAGTGACTGCACCAGCAGAATAGTGAGTGCAGCTCTGGAGTATAATACATGATGTAACTCAGGATCAGTAATGTAATGTCTGTACACAGTGACTGCACCAGCAGAATAGTGAGTGCAGCTCTGAGGTATAATGCAGGATAGGTAATGTATGTACAGTGACTTTACATACACTTATGCATAATGTGAAGGGAACATAAGTTGTAAATCAGCTGTAAGGACATTATTTAGATGTCCATCACTGATGAATTGTATAGTTTACTTGCACATCCTCCTTCTGCCTGTTTTCTTTGTACCCTTGCTTGGGCCTGACCTGCAATACTAACTACAATCTATAGATTAGAGCGCTGCAGTTTATCATATAGCCCCTTATATTGCCGGCATAGAGCTGCCCCCCCCCCAGGTTTAGTGGATTGTATATCCACAATCATCGGCTTCAGTCTGGATTCAAGAATGGCATTGTGCTTTAGTAATCTTCCATGATTTGGTTTTGTGCTTCTGATTCACAATGAAAAGACTGAAACCTTTACAAAACATACATTTGCACAATTCCTGCAATCTCCCATTTTGCTTGTAAACCATCCCCTGCCATCAATGTTACGGACATCAGGTAATAACCTTGTTCGGAGTCCCAGACGGTCGCCGGTCAGAACATTTCCTTTTTTTGACACAAATGATAAAGTTGCTGAGATCTGGATTGTTCGCCTGTGGATGCTCTGGGGTATCCCGATGCTCGCTGAGTGGTGTTCGGCCTCTCGCTTGTCCTTTTGAAATGATTCTTAAAGTGGAGCGTGTGGTTCATCAATCAAAATTATTTTTTAATGTTTCTTTTGTTCCTTGGTGCAAATGGGAGACAACAATGTTTCCTGGCAGAGAGCGCAGACTCGCACTTCAAAAGATACAAGGAAAAAAGTGTGAAAGCCCAGTCAGAGCTTCCTCCACCATCGATGCAACTGGTGCAGACCGGCCTGACCTGCTGTGAAATCACGCTGCGGAGAAGCTATGGCCCCGACAAAGACGAGGCTGTCAATATTATCAACATCAGGACTCAGAAACTCTCCGTCTGTGCGAGAATCAAAGCCGGAAACACACATCTGTATGAAAGGGAAGAGAAGAAATCCAAGGGCAAATCGCTGGTACGAAGCGAGGCGTAGAAATACAGCACTTACAGGACGCCGGGAACCACCAAGTCAGTCCTTCCAGGGATCAATGATCAGTAACAGTCCTTAACAGCTCTCAATAATCACTAATAAAGTCAAATAGGGGCTCAATAATCACTAATAAAGTCCATACAGGGCTCAATAATCACTAATACAGTCCATACAGGGCTCAATAATCACCAATACAGTCAATACAGGGCTCATTAACCACTAATACAGTCCATACAGGGCTCAATAATCACCAATACAGTCCATACAGGGCTCAATAATCACCAATACAGTCCATACAGGGCTCAATAATCACCAATACAGTCCATACATGGCTCAATAATCACCAATACAGTCAATACAGGGCTCATTAACCACTAATACAGTCCATACAGGGCTCAATAATCACCAATACAGTCCATACAGGGCTCATTAACCACTAATACAGTCCATACAGGGCTCAATAATCACCAATACAGTCCATACAGGGCTCAATAATCACCAATACAGTCAATACAGTGCTCAATAATCACCAATACAGTCCATACATGGCTCAATAATCACCAATACAGTCCATACAGGGCTCAATAATCACTAATACAGTCCATACAGGGCTCAATAATCACCAATACAGTCCATACAGGGCTCAATAATCACCAATACAGTCCATACAGGGCTCAATAATCACTAATACAGTCCATACAGGGCTCAATAATCACCAATACAGTCCATACAGGGCTCAATAATCACCAATACAGTCCATACATGGCTCAATAATCACTAATACAGTCCATACAGTGCTCAATAATCACCAATACAGTCCATACAGGGCTCAATAATCACTAATACAGTCCATACAGGGCTCAATAATCACCAGTACAGTCCATACAGGGCTCAATAATCACCAATACAGTCCATACAGGGCTCAATAATCACTAATACAGTCCATACAGGGCTCAATAATCACCAATACAGTCCATACAGGGCTCAATAATCACCAATACAGTCCATACGGGGCTCAATAATCACTAATACAGTCCATACAGTGCTCAATAATCACCAATACAGTCCATACAGGGCTCATTAACCACTAATACAGTCCATACAGGGCTCAATAATCACCAATACAGTCAATACAGGGCTCAATAATCACCAATACAGTCCATACAGGGCTCAATAATCACCAATACAGTCCATACAGGGCTCAATAATCACCAATACAGTCCATACGGGGCTCAATAATCACTAATACAGTCCATACAGTGCTCAATAATCACCAATACAGTCCATACAGGGCTCATTAACCACTAATACAGTCCATACAGGGCTCAATAATCACCAATACAGTCCATACAGGGCTCAATAATCACCAATACAGTCCATACAGGGCTCATTAACCACTAATACAGTCCATACAGGGCTCAATAATCACCAATACAGTCAATACAGGGCTCAACAATCACTAATACTGTCCATACATGGCTCAATAATCACCAATACAGTCCATACAGGGCTCAATAATCACCAATACAGTCCATACAGGGCTCAATAATCACCAATACAGTCAATACAGTGCTAAATAATCACCAATACAGTCCATACATGGCTCAATAATCACCAATACAGTCCATACAGGGCTCAATAATCACTAATACAGTCCATACAGGGCTCAATAATCACCAATACAGTCCATACAGGGCTCAATAATCACCAATACAGTCCATACAGGGCTCAATAATCACTAATACAGTCCATACAGGGCTCAATAATCACCAATACAGTCCATACAGGGCTCAATAATCACCAATACAGTCCATACATGGCTCAATAATCACTAATACAGTCCATACAGTGCTCAATAATCACCAATACAGTCCATACAGGGCTCAATAATCACTAATACAGTCCATACAGGGATCAATAATCACCAATACAGTCCATACAGGGCTCAATAATCACCAATACAGTCCATACAGGGCTCAATAATCACTAATACAGTCCATACAGGGCTCAATAATCACCAATACAGTCCATACAGGGCTCAATAATCACCAATACAGTCCATACGGGGCTCAATAATCACTAATACAGTCCATACAGTGCTCAATAATCACCAATACAGTCCATACAGGGCTCATTAACCACTAATACAGTCCATACAGGGCTCAATAATCACCAATACAGTCAATACAGGGCTCAATAATCACCAATACAGTCCATACAGTGCTCAATAATCACCAATACAGTCCATACAGGGCTCAATAATCACTAATACAGTCCATACAGGGCTCAATAATCACCAATACAGTCCACACAGGGCTCAATAATCACCAATACAGTCCATACAGGGCTCATTAACCACTAATACAGTCCATACAGGGCTCAATAATCACCAATACAGTCAATACAGGGCTCAACAATCACTAATACTGTCCATACATGGCTCAATAATCACTAATACAGTCCATACAGTGCTCAATAATCACCAATACAGTCCATACATGGCTCAATAATCACCAATACAGTCCATACAGGGCTCAATAATCACCAATACAGTCCATACAGGGCTCAATAATCAATACAGTCCATACAGGGCTCAATAATCACCAATACAGTCCATACATGGCTCAATAATCACCAATACAGTCCATACAGTGCTCAATAATCACCAATACAGTCCATGCAGGGCTCAATAATCACCAATACAGTCAATACAGGGCTCAACAATCACTAATACTTTCCATACATGGCTCAATAATCACCAATACAGTCCATACAGTGCTCAATAATCACTAATACAGTCCATACAGGGCTCAAAAATCACTAATACAGTCCATACAGGGCTCAATAATCACTAATACAGTCCCATACATGGCTCAATAATCACCAATACAGTCCATACAGGGCTCAATAATCACTAATACAGTCCATACATGGCTCAATAATCACTAATACAGTCCATACAGGGCTCAATAATCACCAATACAGTCCATACAGGGCTCAATAATCACCAATACATTCAATACAGGGCTCAACAATCACTAATACTGTCCATACATGGCTCAATAATCACCAATACAGTCCATACAGTGCTCAATAATCACTAATACAGTCCATACAGGGCTCAAAAATCACTAATACAGTCCATACAGGGCTCAATAATCACTAATACAGTCCCATACATGGCTCAATAATCACCAATACAGTCCATACAGGGCTCAATAATCACTAATACAGTCCATACAGGGCTCAATAACCACCAATACAGTCCATACACGGCTCAATAATCACTAATACAGTCCATACACGGCTCAATAATCACTAATACAGTCCATACATGGCTCAATAATCACTAATACAGTCCATACACGGCTCAATAATCACTAATACAGTCCATACAGGGCTCAATAATCACCAATACAGTCCATACAGGGCTCAATAATCACCAATACAGTCCATACACGGCTCAATAATCACTAATACAGTCCATACACGGCTCAATAATCACTAATACAGTCCATACATGGCTCAATAATCACTAATACAGTCCATACGGGGCTCAATAATCACCAATACAGTCCATACGGGGCTCAATAATCACCAATACAGTCCATACAGGGCTCAATAATCACCAATACGGTCCATACAGGTCTCAATAATCACTAATACAGTCCATACAGGGCTCAATAATCACCAATACAGTCCATACAGGGCTCAATAATCACCAATACAGTCCATACAGTGCTCAATAATCACCAATACAGTCCATACATGGCTCAATAAATCACCAATACAGTCCATACAGGGCTCAATAATCACTAATACAGTCCATACAGGGCTCAATAATCACCAATACAGTCCATACATGGCTCAATAATCACCAATACAGTCCATACAGGGCTCAATAATCACTAATACAGTCCATACAGGGCTCAATAATCACCAATACAGTCCATACAGGGCTCATTAACCACTAATACAGTCCATACAGGGCTCAATAATCACCAATACAGTCAATACAGGGCTCAATAATCACTAATACAGTCCATACAGGGCTCAATAATCACTAATACTGTCCATACATGGCTCAATAATCACTAATACAGTCCATACAGTGCTCAATAATCACCAATACAGTCCATACATGGCTCAATAATCACCAATACAGTCCATACAGGGCTCAATAATCACCAATACAGTCCATACAGGGCTCAATAATCAATACAGTCCATACAGGGCTCAATAATCAATACAGTCCATACAGGGCTCAATAATCACTAATACAGTCCATACAGGGCTCAATAATCACCAATACAGTCCATACAGGGCTCATTAACCACTAATACAGTCCATACAGGGCTCAATAATCACCAATACAGTCAATACAGGGCTCAATAATCACTAATACAGTCCATACAGGGCTCAATAATCACTAATACTGTCCATACATGGCTCAATAATCACTAATACAGTCCATACAGTGCTCAATAATCACTAATACAGTCCATACAGGGCTCAATAATCACCAATACAGTCCATACAGGGCTCATTAACCACTAATACAGTCCATACAGGGCTCAATAATCACCAATACAGTCAATACAGGGCTCAATAATCACTAATACAGTACATACAGGGCTCAACAATCACTAATACTGTCCATACATGGCTCAATAATCACTAATACAGTCCATACAGTGCTCAATAATCACCAATACAGTCCATACATGGCTCAATAATCACCAATACAGTCCATACAGGGCTCAATAATCACCAATACAGTCCATACAGGGCTCAATAATCAATACAGTCCATACAGGGCTCAATAATCAATACAGTCCATACAGGGCTCAATAATCACCAATACAGTCCATACATGGCTCAATAATCACCAATACAGTCCATACAGTGCTCAATAATCACCAATACAGTCCATACAGGGCTCAATAATCACCAATACAGTCAATACAGGGCTCAACAATCACTAATACAGTCCATACATGGCTCAATAATCACCAATACAGTCCATACAGGGCTCAATAATCACCAATACAGTCCATACAGGGCTCAATAATCAATACAGTCCATACAGGGCTCAATAATCACCAATACAGTCCATACATGGCTCAATAATCACCAATACAGTCCATACAGTGCTCAATAATCACCAATACAGTCCATACAGGGCTCAATAATCACCAATACAGTCAATACAGGGCTCAACAATCACTAATACAGTCCATACATGGCTCAATAATCACCAATACAGTCCATACAGGGCTCAAAAATCACTAATACAGTCCATACAGGGCTCAATAATCACAAATACAGTCCCATACATGGCTCAATAATCACCAATACAGTCCATACAGGGCTCAATAATCACTAATACAGTCAATACATGGCTCAATAATCACTAATACAGTCCATACGGGGCTCAATAATCACTAATACAGTCCATACACGGCTCAATAATCACCAATACAGTCCATACAGGGCTCAATAATCACCAATACAGTCCATACAGGGCTCAATAATCACCAATACAGTTCATACAGGGCTCAATAATCACTAATACAGTCCATACAGGGCTCAATAATCACTAATACAGTCCATACATGGCTCAATAATCACTAATATAGTTCATATAGGGCTCAATAACCACCACTACAGTCCATACAGGGCTCAATAATCACCAATACAGTCCATACAGGGCTCAATAATCACCAATACAGTCCATACAGGGCTCAATAACCACAAATATAGTCCATACATGGCTCAATAATCACTAATATAGTTCATATAGGGCTCAATAACCACCGATACAGTCCATACAGGGCTCAATAATCACCAATACAGTCCATACAGGGCTCAATAATCACTAATACAGTCCATACATGCCTCAATAATCACTAATATAGTTCATATAGGGCTCAATAACCACCAATACAGTCCATACAGGGCTCAATAATCACCAATACAGTCCATACAGGGCTCAATAATCACCAATACAGTCCATACAGGGCTCAATAACCACAAATACAGTCCATACAGGGCTCAATAACCACAAATACAGTCCATACAGGGCTCAATAATCACCAATACAGTCCATACAGGGCTCAATAATCACCAATACAGTTCATACAGGGCTCAATAACCACCAATACAGTCCATACAGGGCTCAATAATCACCAATACAGTCCATACAGGGCTCAATAATCACCAATACAGTCCATACTGGGCTCAATAATCACTAATATAGTTCATATAGGGCTCAATAACCACCAATACAGTCCATACAGGGCTCAATAATCACCAATACAGTCCATACAGGGCTCAATAATCACCAATACAGTCCATACAGGGCTCAATAATCACCAATACAGTCCATACAGGGCTCAATAATCACCAATACAGTCCATACAGGGCTCAATAACCACCAATACAGTCCATACAGGGCTCAATAATCACCAATACAGTCCATACAGGGCTCAATAATCACTAATATAGTTCATACAGGGCTCAATAATCACCAATACAGTCCATACAAGGCTCAATAACCACAAATACAGTCCATACTTGGCTCAATAATCACTAATATAGTTCATATAGGGCTCAATAACCACCAATACAGTCCATACAGGGCTCAATAATCACCAATACAGTCCATAGAGGGCTCAATAATCACTAATACAGTCCATACAGGGCTCAATAATCACCAATACAGTCCATACTGGGCTCAATATTCACTAATACAATACATACAGGGCTCAATAATCACCAATTCAGTCCATACAGGGCTCAATAATCACCAATACAGTCCATACAGGGCTCAATAATCACTAATATAGTTCATACAGGGCTCAATAATCACCAATACAGTCCATACAGGGCTCAATAATCACTAATACAGTCCATACATGGCTCAATAATCACCAATACAGTCCATACATGGCTCAATAATCACCAATACAGTCCATACAGGGCTCAATAATCACCAATACAGTCCATACAGGGCTCAATAACCACAAATACAGTCCATACATGGCTCAATAACCACTAATACAGTCCATACATGGCTCAATAATCACCAATACAGTCCATACTGGGCTCAATATTCACTAATACAATACATACAGGGCTCAATAATCACCAATTCAGTCCATACAGGGCTCAATAATCACCAATACAGTCCATACAGGGCTCAATAATCACTAATATAGTTCATATAGGGCTCAATAACCACCAATACAGTCCATACAGGGCTCAATAATCACTAATACAGTCCATACATGGCTCAATAATCACTAATATAGTTCATATAGGGCTCAATAACCACCAATACAGTCCATACAGGGCTCAATAATCACCAATACAGTCCATACAGGGCTCAATAATCACCAATACAGTCCATACAGGGCTCAATAACCACAAATACAGTCCATACAGGGCTCAATAATCACCAATACAGTCCATACAGGGCTCAATAATCACCAATACAGTCCATACAGGACTCAATAATCACCAATACAGTCCATACAGGGCTCAATAATCACCAATACAGTCCATACTGGGCTCAATATTCACTAATACAATACATACAGGGCTCAATAACCACCAATACAGTCCATACAGGGCTCAATAATCACCAATACAGTCCATACAGGGCTCAATAATCACTAATACAGTCCATACATGGCTCAATAATCACCAATACAGTCCATACAGGGCTCAATAATCACCAATACAGTCCATACAGGGCTCAATAATCACCAATACAGTCCATACAGGGCTCAATAATCACCAATACAGTCCATACAGGGCTCAATAATCACTAATATAGTTCATATAGGGCTCAATAATCACCAATACAGTCCATACAAGGCTCAATAACCACAAATACAGTCCATACTGGGCTCAATAATCACTAATATAGTTCATATAGGGCTCAATAACCACCAATACAGTCCATACAGGGCTCAATAATCACCAATACAGTCCATACAGGGCTCAATAATCACTAATACAGTCCATACAGGGCTCAATAATCACCAATACAGTCCATACTGGGCTCAAAATTCACTAATACAATACATACAGGGCTCAATAACCACCAATACAGTCCATACAGGGCTCAATAATCACCAATACAGTCCATACAGGGCTCAATAATCACTAATATAGTTCATACAGGGCTCAATAATCACCAATACAGTCCATACAGGGCTCAATAATCACTAATACAGCCCATACATGGCTCAATAATCACCAATACAGTCCATACAGGGCTCAATAATCACCAATACAGTCCATACAGGGCTCAATAATCACCAATACAGTCCATACAGGGCTCAATAACCACCAATACAGTCCATACAGGGCTCAATAATCACCAATACAGTCCATACAGGGCTCAATAATCACTAATACAGTCCATACAGGGCTCAATAATCACTAATATAGTTCATATAGGGCTCAATAATCACCAATACAGTCTATATATGGCTCAGTAATCACCAATACAGTCTATATATGGCTCAGTAATCACTCATATAGTTCATATAGGGCTCAATAATCACCAATACAGTCCATACAGGGCTCAATAACCACCAATACAGTCCATGCAGGGCTCAATAATCACTAATACAGTCCATACAGGGCTCAATAATCACTAATATAGTTCATACAGGGCTCAATAATCACTAACATAGTTCATATAGGGCTCAATAATCACCAATACAGTCCATACAGGACTCAATAATCACTGTAGTCCATATATGGCTCAATAATCACTAATCTAGTTCATATAGGGCTCAATAACCACAGATACAGTCCATACAGGGCTCAATAATCACCAATACAGTCCATACAGGGCTCAATAATCACTAATACAGGGCTCAATAATAACTAATACAGTCCCATACATGGCTCAATAATCACTAATACAGTCCATTGTTGTGAACTCATTTTCTGGTTTACCTCTGGCTTCTGGTGAGGGTGGTGGAGATGGCTGTGTTGACAGAGGAGTCGTGAGTTCTCCATCCGGGCTCCCTCTGGTGGTGACAGCAGGTAATGAAGCTGATCTAAATCAGAGACCTGCCACCTGAGGAGGAGGACTGTGAGTGGACATCAGGAGTCTCTGACTGTATTTAAGACAGCCGACTCCCTAATTTTTTGCTGGTGATTCTCTCCTGCACTGAGGTTCTGGTTTCCAGTTCTGTTCCTGCATTCTTAAGCAAAGTGTGCTCTGCTATATTTCATATGAGATTTGGTCTGGTTTACTCAGTTTTTGCGGTCAGCCAGCCCCTGCTGGGGCTCTGCTGAATTTCCATTCTTATGTCTCCGTTTATGCCAGTTTGCTTTTTGTCCCTGATCAGATTGGTCTCTTTTTGCTCTGTCTTCAGAATATACCAGAGTGCTGATATAGGGAATTGAAGTCTAGCGACTTCAGAGTTTTTGTTATCAGAAAGTGTTGGATATTTTTTGGCAGGGTTTTGTGCGTGATTGCAGACAGCATCTTTCTTTTCCTGTCCTTTCTAGTTAGTGTGGGCCCCATCATTTGCTCAGCCTATTTTTCTATCTGTGTTTGTGTTTTCATCTTGTCTCACCGTCAATACATGTTTGGGGGCCGTCTATTGCTTTGGGGTCTGCTCTGGGGCAGTTTAGATTTCCCCTTTTCTTGCGTTAGGCTTATTTAGTTCTCCGGCTGTGACGAGGCATCTAGGATCATCGTAGGTACGCTCCACGGCTACTGCTAGTTGTCTGGATAGGATCAGGGTCCTGCAATCAGCTTAGTTACCAACCTCTCTGGTTTTCTGGGGCTTAGCTTGTTTTTCCTCCTCGGTGACTCATTGATAACAGAATCACCAGCCATACCGCAGATTCTAGGGTACTCAAAAGCAGGAAAAAAAAATTGTAAAAAAAAAAAAAAAAAAGTGTCAGAATTTTTTTTTTTTTATATGTATTTTTTCCTCTTTTTCTCTGGGACCGTAGGAGGATTTTTTTTTCCCTAATGGAGATTAAGCAATTGTCTGATCGTGTGGAGCAACTCACTGCTGAAGTGCGGGGAATTTGCACCTACCTCATTCAGTCACATGCTGTTGAACCAAAAATCCCTACTCCTGATGTTTTTTGGGGATCGGTCTAAATTTTTGAATTTTAAGAATAATTGTAAATTATTTCTTGCCTTGAAGCCTAACTCATCGGGGAGCTCCGCGCAGCAGGTTAAAATTGTCATCTCCTTGCTGCGCGGGCGTTTTCTTTGACACCTGAAAATCCTATTCTGACTAATGTGGATGCATTTTTTCAAGCCTTGGGGTTGTTGTATGATGAACCTAACGCTATTGGTCAAGCTGAGAAAGCCCTCTTGGCATTGAACCAGGGTCAGGATTCAGCAGAGTTATACTGTCAAAAATTCCGAAAGTGGGCGGTCCTTACTACATGGAATGATAGTGCCTTGGCAGCTCTCTTTCGCAAGGGTTTATCAGAAACCGTAAAGAATATATTATGGTGGGATTTCCTGTTTCCTCTGGTCTTGATGATTCTATGTCATTAGCCATTCAAGTTGATCGGCATTTACGTGAACGTACACAGTGGCATTTAAAAGTTTGGGCACACCTGGTCAAAACTACTGTTATTGTGACCAGTTAAGCAAGTTGAAGATGGAATGATCTCTAAAAGGGCTAAAGTTAAAGATGACACATTTTCTCTGTAGTTTAGGCCAAAAAAATTATATATTGTCATTTTTTACATTTTAAAAATTACAATAAGGAAAATAGGCCAATGCAAAAGTTTGGGCACCCTGCATAGTTAGTACCTAGTAGCACTCCCTTTTAAAATATCACAGCTTGTAAACGCTTTTAGTAGCCAGCCAAGAGTCTTTCAATTCTTGTTTGATGGATTTTCATCCATTCTTCCTTGAAAATTCTTCCATTTCTGTGAGATTCCTGGGTCGTCTTGCATCCACTGCTATTTTGAGGACTAGCCACAGATTTTCAATGATGATCGAATCGGGGGACTGTGAGGACCATTGAAAAACCTCTAGCTATCGCCTTTTGAGGTAGTCTATTGTGGATTTTGATGTGTGTGATCATTATCCATTTGTAGAAGCCATCCTGCTTTCAAATTCAGCTTTTTCACACATGGTGTTATGTTTGCATCAAGAATTTGTTGAAATTTCATTGACTCCATTCTTCCCTCTACCTGTGAAATGTTCCCTGTGCCATTGTCTGCAACACAAAGCATGATTGATCCATCCCCATGCTTAATGGTTGGAGAGATGTTCTTTTCCTGAAATTCTATGCAATTTTTTCTCTGCACATACCTTTGATCATTGCGACCAAAGAGTTTTATTTTAACTTCAACGATTCACAGGACTTGTTTCTAAAATGCATTGGGCTTGTTGAGATGTTTTTTTGCATACCTCTGATGCTAAATTTTATGGTGAGGGTGCAGGAGAGGTTTTCTTCTGATGACTCTTCCTTGAAGGCCATATTTGATAAGGTGTCTCTGAACAGTAGAACAATTACCACAACTCCAGAATCTGCTAAATCTTTCTTTAGGTCTTTTGCAGTCAAGTGGGGGTTCTGATATGCCTTTCTAGCAATCCTACAAGCAGCTCTCCCTGAAATTTTGCTTGGCCTTCCAGACCTTATCTTGACCTCCACTCCACTGTTCCTGTAAACTGCTATTTCTGAATTACATATTGAACTGAGGAAAGGACAACTTGAAAACGCTTTGCTATCTTCTTATAGCCTTCTCCTGCTTTGTGGGCCTCCACCATTTTCATTTTCAGAGTGCTAGGCAGCTGCTTAAAAGAACCCATGGTGGCTGTTTTTTCACACAAGGTTAGAGGAGGCTATGTGTTTCTAAACCTGTGGAATCTGCATCAGCTGGCCTTTCCTAACATTGAGGGTGAACAAGCCATATCCCTTACAGGCTAATTAAGGTCTGAAAAGTTATCTGAGCACACAAATCTCCAAAGGTGCCCAAACTTTAGCATCGGACCATCTTTCTTTTTGTAATTTTTAAAATGTGAAAAAATTACAATGTGTATTACTTTTTAGCCTAAAATACAAAACAAATGTGTCATCTTTAACTTTAGGCCTTTTAGAGATCATTTTATCTTCAACTTGCTTAACTGTTCACAATAACAGTAATTTTGACCAGGGGTGCCTAAAGTTTTGCATGCCACTGTAAAACTACACGAGAGGTGTTGCCACCTTTTCAACAAATGTCTGAACCTATGCAATGTGATAGAGTTTTGTCTACGGCGCAACGTCAGGAGTATAGAAGGCGTAATAAGCTGTGTTTTTTCTGTGGAGATGCCTCTCATAATATTTCTGTCTGCACTAGAGAAACGTTTTGCACACACATTTGCTGTGGGTGGCGTACAACCTAAGTTTCTTTTGGCAATTACTCTGATCTGCTCCTGATCCACATTTTCTGCCAAGGCTTTTGTGGATTCAGAAGCAGCTCTGAATCTGATGGATTTGGATTTTGCTAAACGTTGTGGTTTTCCCATGATACCTCTGCGGACGCCTATTCCTTTGAGGGGTGTTGATGTTACTCCCTTGGCGGAGAATAAACCTCAATTTTGGACCCAGGTGGTAATGCGGGTCACCCCAGACTCATTTTCTGGTTTACCTCTGGCTTCTGGTGAGGGTGGTGGAGATGGCTGTGTTGACAGAGGAGTCGTGAGTTCTCCATCCGGGCTCCCTCTGGTGGTGACAGCAGGTAATGAAGCTGATCTAAATTGCAGAGACCTGCCACCTGAGGAGGACTGTGAGTGGACATCAGGAGTCTCTGACTGTATTTAAGACAGCCGACTCCCTAATTTTGTGCTGGTGATTCTCTCCTGCCCTGAGGTTCTGGTTTCCAGTTCTGTTCCTGTCTTCTCAAGCTAAGTGTGCTCTGCTATTTTTCACGAGATTTGGTCTGGTTTACTCAGTTTTTGTGGTCAGCCAGCCCCTGCTGGGGCTGTGCTGAATTTCCATTCTTATGTCTCCGTTTATGCCAGTTTGCTTTTTGTCCCTGATCAGATTGGTCTCTTTTTGCTCTGTCTTCAGAATATACCAGAGTGTTAATATAGGGAATTGAAGTCTAGCGACTTCAGGGTTTTTGTTATCAGAAAGTGTTGGACATTTCTTGGCAGGGTTTTGTGCATGATTGCAGACACCATCTTTCCTTTCCTGTCCTTTCTTTTTAGTGTGGGCACCATTGTTTGCTCAGCCTATATTTCTATCTGTGTTTGTGTTTTCATCTTGTCTCACCGTCAATACATGTTTGGGGGCTGTCTATTCCTTTGGGGTCTGCTCTGGGGCAGTTTAGACTTCCCCTTTTCTTGATTTAGGCTTATTTAGTTCTCCGACTGTGATGAGGCGTCTAGGATCATCGTAGGTACGCTCCACGGCTACTCCTAGTTGTGTGGATAGGATCAGGGGTCTGCAATCCGCCTAGTTACCAACCTCTCTGGTTTTCTGGGCCTTAGCTTGTTTTTGTTTTTCCTCCTCGGTGACTCATTCATAATATTCCATACAGGGCTCAATAACCACCAATACAGTCCATACAGGACTCAATAATCACTAATACAGTCCATACATGGCTCAATAATCACTAATACAGTCCATACAGGGCTCAATAACCACCAATGCAGTCCATGCAGGGCTCAATAACCACCAATACAGTCCATGCAGGGCTCAATAACCACCAATACAGTCCATGCAGGGCTCAATAACCACCAATACAGTCACCAACACAGTCCATACAGGGCTCAATATTCACTAATACAGTCCATACAGGGCTCAATAACCACCAGTACAGTCCATACAGGGCTCAATAATCACCAATACAGTCCATAAAGGGCTCAATAACCACCAATACAGTCCATACATGGCTCAATAATCACTAATACAGTCCATACAGGGCTCAATAACCACCAATACAGTCCATGCAGGGCTCAATAATCACCAATACAGTCCATGCAGGGCTCAATAACCACCAATACAGTCCATACAGGGCTCAATAATCACTAATACAGTCCATGCAGGGCTCAATAATCACTAATACCAGAAATACAGGGCTCAATAACCACCAATACAGTCACCAACACAGTCCATACAGGGCTCAATATTCACTAATACAGTCCATACAGGGTTCAATAACCACCAATACAGTCCATACAGGGCTCAATAATCATAGAATCATAGAATCGTAGAGTTGGAAGGGACCTCCTGGGCCATCTGGTCCAACCCCCTGCTCAAAGCAGGATTCGCTAAATCATCCCAGTCAGATGTCTGTCCAGCCTCTGTTTGAAGACTTCCATTGAAGGAGAACTCACCACTTCTCGTGGCAGCCTGTTCCACTCATTGATCACTCTAACTGTCAAAAAGTTTTTTCTAATATCTAATCTGTGTCTCCTCCCATTCAGTTTCATCCCATTGCTTCTAGTCTTTCCTTGTGCAAATGAGAATAAAGTTGATCCTTCTAAAAATGTGACAGCCTTTTAGATATTTGTAGACAGCAATTAAGTCTCCTCTCAGTCTTCTCTTTTGCAAACTAAACATTCCCAAATCCTGCAACCTTTCCTCATAAGACAGGGTTTGCAGACCGGTCACCATTCTGGTCGCTCTTTTCTGAACTTGCTCCAGTTTGTTGATGTCTTTTTTAAAATGTGGTGCCCAAAACTGGACACAATATTCCAGATGAGGTCTGACCAAAGAGGAGTAGAGGGAAATAATGACTTCACGTGATCTAGACTGTATGCTTCTGTTAATACATCCTAGAACTGCATTTGCATTTTTTGCTGCTGCATCACACTGTTGACTCATATTCAGTCTGTGATCTATTAGTATACCCAAGTCTTTTTCACATGTGCTGTCACTTAGCCCTATTCCTCCCATTCTATATATGCTTTTTTCATTTTTATTGCCCAGATGTAGTACTTTGCATTTCTCCCTGTTAAAAACCATTCTGTTAGTTACTGCCCACTTCTCCAGTTTATTTAAATCTTTTTGAATCCTCTCTCTCTCTTCTCTAGTATTAGCTATCCCTCCTAGCTTTGTGTCATCAGCAAATTTAATCAGTTTACCCTCAATTCCTTCATCTAAATCGTTGATAAAGATGTTGAACAATACAGGGCCCAGGACAGAGCCCTGTGGTACCCCACTTGAGACATTCTTCCAACTGGATGTGCAGCCATTTACGACCACTCTTTGGGTCCGATCACTAAGCCAGTTATGAATCCACCTAACAGTTGCCTTGTCCATTCCATACTTAGTCATTTTTTCAATAAGGATTGTATGAGAGACTTTGTCAAATGCTTTGCTGAAGTCAAGATATACTATATCTACAGCATTTCCTTGATCCACCCAATCAGTGATACCGTCATAGAAGGAAATTAAGTTAGTCTGACATGACTTATTATTTACAAACCCATGCTGACTCTGTTTGATCACTTCATTCTTATCCAGGTATTGACTTACATCACTAATACTGTCCATACAGGGCTCAATAATCACTAATATAGTTCATATAGGGCTCAATCACCAATACAGTCTATACAGGGCTCAATAATCACTAATACTGTCCATACAGGGCTCAATAATCACTAATATAGTTCATATAGGGCTCAATAATCACCAATACAGTCCATACAGGGCTCAATAATCACCAATACAGTCCATACAGGGCTCAATAATCACTAATACTGTCCATACAGGGCTCAATAATCACCAATACAGTCCATACAGGGCTCAATAATCACCAATACAGTCCATACAGGGCTCAATAATCACCAATACAGTCCATACAGGGCTCAATAATCACCAATACAGTCCATACAGGGCTCAATAACCACAAATACAGTCCATACAGGGCTCAATAACCACAAATACAGTCCATACAGGGCTCAATAATCACCAATACAGTCCATACTGGGCTCAATATTCACTAATACAATACATACAGGGCTCAATAACCACCAATACAGTCCATACAGGGCTCAATAATCACCAATACAGTCCATACAGGGCTCAATAATCACTAATACAGTCCATACATGGCTCAATAATCACCAATACAGTCCATACAGGGCTCAATAATCACCAATACAGTCCATACAGGGCTCAATAATCACCAATACAGTCCATACAGGGCTCAATAATCACCAATACAGTCCATACAGGGCTCAATAATCACTAATATAGTTCATATAGGGCTCAATAATCACCAATACAGTCCATACAAGGCTCAATAACCACAAATACAGTCCATACTGGGCTCAATAATCACTAATATAGTTCATATAGGGCTCAATAACCACCAATACAGTCCATACAGGGCTCAATAATCACCAATACAGTCCATACAGGGCTCAATAATCACCAATACAGTCCATACAGGGCTCAATAATCACCAATACAGTCCATACAGGGCTCCATAATCACTAACAGTCCTTGGATAGGTTCCTCACAGGGCTCCATAATCGGTAACAGTCCTTGTAGGGCTCAGTAATCTCTCACATCATCCTTACAGGAGCTCATGACCGCTGACCTTACACCAGATAGCTGTTGGCTGAACATTTTTTTATCAGTCCTGTCTACACCATATTTATAAGCTCACGACTCTTTGGAAGAGAGGACAAAGGCTCGTCTCCCCTGAAATTACAAGAGTCAGGCCTTTAAATAAAAAGACCCCTCAAATCCTTCTCTCCCCCAACATTATCTGTTGGAATACAGATGGGAGGCCCCCACACACATCAGGTCATCAGGGAGCCCCGTTTGCCGAGTCCATCCAACTTTGATTATCTGCTGCAATGACATCACGGCTCCAGCGCATGTGACGGCTCCAGCGCATGTGACGGCTCCAGCGCATGTGACGGCTCCAGCGCATGTAACGCTCCAGCGCATGTAACGGCTCCAGCGCATGTGACGGCTCCAGCGCATGTGACGACTCCAGCGCATGTGACGGCTCCAGCGCATGGATCACACGGCCGACGTGTCCATATCTGAAAAGCGGTCCGAATATTCTGATCAGAGTTTTATCAGCGTGGAATTAGCTTTTGTCAGAAGTGGAGAAGATAAAAAAAAAGGTTCTCCGACGCCATTCTTTAATGGCAAGCTTTAATGATTGACTTACAGATATAGCTGTCAATCGCTGGGTAGGACCGCCCACTGGACTCTTAAGCCAAAAAACTGAAGAGATTCATGTTATGCAGAGCCTTTCCTTACAGAATTACATAGTATCTCAGCTCTGTAACATGTTGACTGCAGATCAGATTGTGTGTTAAATTAAAAAAGATTAAGGATCCGTAATGGATGGCCGATCGGTTAACGGCAGCAGAGGCTGCCATGTTGGTGGAGTCTCTATGTAGTCCGCTGACAAGTGAAATCCCTGGATATGGGCTTGTTAACCTGATGACTGATTCTACGACGCTGAGGAAAGAGAAAAACTAAAGTAACAAAACATAAGGATGACACTAAAAGCGAAGCCCCAACCAGACATAACAGTACCGCACCCCTATGTGCCCGGACCCCTGGAGAGCAAATGACAGATATCCGAGACACAATGTAACACGCCGCAGACGGCCGCAGTCATTAGTAACAATGTATCACTGCGGCGCCTCTTCCTCCATCTGATAGGAGTCACCTCGGACACCTAATACTCCAAACCTCTTGACATGCAACAGTTTAAAAGGGAAATCTCATGCATTTCCACGTCTTGATAAAGCCGACACATCTGCCGAGAACAGATCTTTGTCTTTTTCCTCGACCACATCAAGAAACTCAATTCTTCACATGGAAGCATTTGAAACGCGCGGATTCAAACAATGATGCTAAAAGCCAGAGGTATTAGTCCTTGATGTTGTCCCGAAATCTACCAAACTACATTTGTAAAGGCCTGCGACTACAATATTTACAGACATGAAGAGGGAAGAGAGGTGCGGGGTATCACAGGAGCGCCGCGCGCCCGCTGCAGACATCCGGATACCGGGGCTTGTCGTGTTGTGATCGGAAAAGGCAATAAAAGGAAAATCAGCTCGGCACAGAAAGTCAGAAGATTCCCTCATGGAAGATGTCAAAGATGAAACAAGAAGCTGGAATTATGTACGGGGAGAACTTTGCTTATGTTTCATTGATATCAAAAGTGCTTAAATACTTTACATTGTTCTTGACAGAAACCGGAGAACATCCAGCCTGGAGGAGAAGACACCGCCGCCCAATACTGTCCCAGCGAGAGCTTATGACGAAAGGCAATGGGTCCAGAAGCTGGATGATTGTCAGTAAGGTCTACCCTCCAAGCCACACATATGGGCATGCAGCACAGGGAAATATAAAACCAGACGCCTTTAAATCTTCTATCTGTTGCTGCATTTCAGAGTAATTAGAAGGTGTCAGAGTACACATAAGAAGTCGCTGCCTCCAGAGCTCGCTTCTCCTCCCGTCACCAGCCTCTGTAGCTTAACTGGTGGCTCACTGATTTCCTTAATTTTACACTTCTATAGCACCAACATACACTCACTGGCCACTTTATTAGGTACACCATGCTAGTAAGGGGTTGGACCCCCTTTTGCCTTCAGAACTGCCTCAATTCTTCGTGGCAGAGATTCAACAAGGTGCTGGAAGCATTCCTCAGAGTTTTTGGACCATATTGACATGATGGCATCACACAGTTGGCGCAGATTTGTCGGCTGCACATCCCTGATGCGAATCTCCCGTTCCACCACATCCCAAAGATGCTCTATTGGATTGAGATCTGGTGACTGAGGAGGCCATTTGAGTACAGTGAACTCATTGTCATGTTCAAGAAACCAATCTGAGATGATTCGAGCTTTATGACATGGCGCATTATCCTGCTGAAAGTAGCCATCAGATGTTGGGTACATTGTGGTCATAAAGGGATGGACATGGTCAGCAACAATACTCAGGTAGGCTGTGGCGTTGCAACGATGCTCAATTGGTACCAAGGGGCCCAAAGAGTGCCCAGAAAAAATTCCCCACACCATGACACCACCACCACCAGCCTGAACCGTTGATACAAGGCAGGATGGATCCATGCTTTCATGTTGTTTACGCCAAATTCTGACCCTACCATCCGAATGTCGCAGCAGAAATCGAGACTCATCAGACCAGGCAACGTTTTTCCAATCTTCTACTGTCCAATTTCGATGAGCTTGTGCAAATTGTAGCCTCAGTTTCCTGTTCTTAGCTGAGAGGAGTGGTACCCAGTGTGGTCTTCTGCTGCTGTAGCCCATCTGCCTCAAAGTTCGACGCACTGTGCGTTCAGAGATGCTCTTCTGCCTACCTTGGTTGTAACGGGTGGCAATTTGAGTCACTGTTGCCTTTCTATCAGCTCGAACCAGTGTGCCCATTCTCCTCTGACCTCTGGCATCAACAAGGCATTTCCGGCCACAGAACTGCCGCTCACTGGATTTTTTTTCTTTTTCGGACCATTCTCTGTAAACCCTAGAGATGGTTGTGCGTGAAAATCCCAGTAGATCAGCAGTTTCTGAAATTCTCAGACCAGCCCTTCTGGCACCAACAATCTTGCCACGTTCAAAGGCACTCAAATCACCTTTCTTCCCCATACTGATGCTCGGTTTGAACTGCAGGAGATTGTCTTGACCATGTCTACATGCCTAAATGCACTGAGTTGCCGCCATGTGATTGGCTGATTAGAAATTAAGTCTTAACACACAGTTGGACAGGTGTACCTAATAAAGTGGCCAGTGAGTGTATTCCACAGCACTTTATTTCCTTGCTTAATCACTGACGTCACAAAGAAAGTGAGCTGTCAATCAAGCTGAAAAGGCTAGTGCTCAGCGGGAAACAAGCTCAGGAGGAAGCGGTTAAAGTGTTTTCTCAGGACTATTTTTTTTTTACTATGGACCCAAGAACTAACAAACAAGTAGTTGTTAACTACCCGCCTGTTGTGCCCGGTGCTGATTTATGACCATTGTGTGTTGGCAGAGACAAATCCTGCTCACAAATCACCAGCCTCTGCTGACATCACATCCGCAGAGCAGCGGCTTCTCTTCCACAATGCTCTGTTGTATGGCATGAATGCTGACGTCGTGCTCATTGACAGCCGACTCACTGATGGCTACTAACTGCAGGGATCCGGCTATCAAAAAACACAACACTGGCAGATAAGTCCAGTCAGCAGAGCAGCCGGAAGAACAGATGCTATGTTGATGTGGAGCAGAAGCCGTCGATGACCGCTATCAGCCGGCGCTAGGTAGAACAGGCAGAAAGATTCTGTCAGCCTGTTAGTTTTTAGATAAAAAAGTAAAATAGTACTGGACAATCCCATTAAGTGCAATTTCACGCCCAAAGCATTTAATGGCTCATTTGCATATCAGTTAAAATACTTATTACTAGGGAATGCAGCAACATATAATAATCTTTATTATTCTATAGTGCTAACATATTCTGCAGCACTTTACATTTTGGACACATTATCATCACTGTCCCCGATGGGGCTCACAATCTAAATTCCATATCAGTATGTCTTTGGAATGTGGGAGGAAACCGGAGAACCCGGAGGAAACCCACGCAAACACGGGAAAACATACAAACTCCTTGCAGATGTATGTACAAGAATATAACTACTATAATACTGCTCCAATATACAAGAATATAACTACTATAATACTGCTCCTATGTACAAGAATATAACTACTATAATACTGCTCCTATGTACAAGAATATAACTAATGTAATACTGCCCCTATGTACAGGAATATAACTACTATAATACTGCTCCCTATGTACAAGAATATAACTACTATAATACTGCTCCTATGTACAAGAATATAACTACTATAATTCTGCCCCCTATGTACAAGAATATAACTACTATAATACTGCTCCCTATGTACAAGAATATAACTACTATAATACTGCTCCAATATACAAGAATATAACTACTATAATACTGCTCCTATGTACAAGAATATAACTACTATAATACTGCTCCTATGTACAAGAATATAACTAATGTAATTCTGCCCCTATGTACAAGAATATAACTACTATAATACTGCTCCCTATGTACAAGAATATAACTACTATAATACTGCTCCTATGTACAAGAATATAACTACTATAATTCTGCCCCCTATGTACAAGAATATAACTACTATAATACTGCTCCCTATGTACAAGAATATAACTACTATAATACTGCTCCAATATACAAGAATATAACTACTATAATACTGCTCCTATGTACAAGAATATAACTACTATAATACTGCTCCTATATACAAGAATATAACTACTATATTACTGCCCCTATGTACAAGAATATAACTACTATAATACTGCCCCTATGTACAAGAATATAACTACTATAATACTGCCCCTATGTACAAGAATATAACTACTATAATACTGCTCCTATGTACAAGAATATAACTACTATAATACTGCCCCCTATGTACAAGAATATAACCACTATAATACTTCCCCCTATGTACAAGAATATAACTACTATAATACTGCCCCCTCTTGTACATTGGAGCAGTATTATCGTAGTTATATTCTTGTACATAGGGAGCAGTATTATAGTAGTTATATTTTTGTACATAGGGGCAGTATTATAGTAGTTATATTCTTGTACATTGGAGCAGTATTATAGTAGTTATATTCTTGTACATAGGGGCAGTATTATAGTAGTTATATTCTTGTACATAGGGGGCAGTATTATATTAGTTATATTCTTGTACATAGGGGGCAGTATTATATTTGTTATATTCTTGTACATAGGGGCAGTATTATAGTAGTTATATTCTTGTACATAGGGGCAGTATTATATTAGTTATATTCTTGTACATAGGGGCAGTATTATAGTAGTTATATTCTTGTACATAGGGGCAGTATTATAGTAGTTATATTCTTGTACATAGGGGCAGTATTATAGTAGTTGTATTCTTGTACATAGGGGCAGTATTATAGTAGTTATATTCTTGTATATAGGGGCAGTATTATAGTAGTTATATTCTTGTACATAGGGGGCAGTATTATAGTAGTTATATTCTTGTACATAGGGGGCAGTATTATAGTAGTTATATTCTTGTACATAGGGGGCAGTATTATAGTAGTTATATTCTTGTACATAGGGGACAGTATTATATTAGTTATATTCTTGTACATAGGGGCAGTATTATATTAGTTATATTCTTGTACATAGGGGCAGTATTATATTTGTTATATTCTTGTACATAGGGGCAGTATTATATTAGTTATATTCTGGTACATAGGAGCAGTATTATAGTAGTTATATTCTTGTACATAAGGGCAGTATTATAGTTGTTATATTCTTGTACATAGGGGGCAGTATTATAGTAGTTATATTCTTGTACATAGGAGCAGTATTATATTAGTTATATTCTTGTACATAGGGGCAGTATTATATTAGTTATATTCTTGTACATAGGAGCAGTATTATAGTAGTTATATTCTTGTACATAAGGGCAGTATTATATTTGTTATATTCTTGTACATAGGAGCAGTATTATATTTGTTATATTCTTGTACATAGGAGCAGTATTATAGTAGTTATATTCTTGTACGTAGGGGCAGTATTATAGTAGCTATATTCTTGTACATAGGGGCAGTATTATAGTAGTTATATTCTTGTACATAGGGGGCAGTATTATAGTAGTTATATTCTTGTACATAGGGGGCAGTATTATTGTAGTTATATTCTTGTACATAGGGGGCAGTATTATAGTAGTTATATTCTTGTACATAGGGGCAGTATTATAGTAGTTATATTCTTGTACATAGGGGCAGTATTATATTTGTTATATTCTTGTACATAGGGGCAGTATTATAGTAGTTATATTCTTGTACATAGGGGCAGTATTATATTAGTTATATTCTTGTACATAGGAGCAGTATTATAGTAGTTATATTCTTGTACATAAGGGCAGTATTATATTTGTTATATTCTTGTACATAGGAGCAGTATTATAGTAGTTATAGTTATATTCTTGTACATAGGGGCAGTATTATAGTAGTTATATTCTTGTACATAGGAGCAGTATTATATTTGTTATATTCTTGTACATAGGAGCAGTATTATAGTAGTTATATTCTTGTACGTAGGGGCAGTATTATAGTAGCTATATTCTTGTACATAGGGGCAGTATTATAGTAGTTATATTCTTGTACATAGGGGGCAGTATTATAGTAGTTATATTCTTGTACATAGGGGGCAGTATTATAGTAGTTATATTCTTGTACATAGGGGCAGTATTATATTTGTTATATTCTTGTACATAGGAGCAGTATTATAGTAGTTATATTCTTGTACATAGGGGGCAGTATTATAGTAGTTATATTCTTGTACATAGGGGCAGTATTATATTAGTTATATTCTTGTACATAGGAGCAGTATTATAGTAGTTATATTCTTGTACATAAGGGCAGTATTATATTTGTTATATTCTTGTACATAGGAGCAGTATTATATTTGTTATATTCTTGTACATAGGAGCAGTATTATAGTAGTTATATTCTTGTACGTAGGGGCAGTATTATAGTAGCTATATTCTTGTACATAGGGGCATTATTATAGTAGTTATATTCTTGTACATAGGGGCAGTATTATAGTAGTTATATTCTTGTACATAGGGGGCAGTATTATAGTAGTTATATTCTTGTACATAGGGGGCAGTATTATAGTAGTTATATTCTTGTGCATAGGGGCAGTATTATATTTGTTATATTCTTGTACATAGGGGCAGTATTATAGTAGTTATATTCTTGTACATAGGGGCAGTATTATATTAGTTATATTCTTGTACATAGGAGCAGTATTATAGTAGTTATATTCTTGTACATAAGGGCAGTATTATATTTGTTATATTCTTGTACATAGGAGCAGTATTATATTTGTTATATTCTTGTACATAGGAGCAGTATTATAGTAGTTATATTCTTGTACATAGGGGGCAGTATTATATTTGTTATATTCTTGTACATAGGAGCAGTATTATAGTAGTTATATTCTTGTACATAGGGGGCAGTATTATATTTGTTATATTCTTGTACATAGGGGCAGTATTATATTTGTTATATTCTTGTACATAGGGGCAGTATTACAGCAGTACTAGTATAGTTCTGTTCATTTCCTTGAATAACAGTGGGTGACAATTCACAAAGAGCTAAGCTCCTCTTTGAGTGTAAAGAACAAAAAAGCTGGATGTAACATGTTCAAAACAAATACAAAAAAAAAAATCATGCTATGTTTTATACTTGATAAATGTAAATACTTATGTGTCAACTTAAAAAAAACCCAAAATATTCTGAGAGTGATATTTTTATGTGGCTAACCAGAAAGATTATATTTGTAAAGTTTCAGAGAACAGACGCCTCTTCAGGTTCACAGATGAATGACTGGGACAAGAGCACAACATGTAAGAGATGGGAGAAGAGGACGTTTGTGCCCGGGGTGGATGGGGTGATCACGGTATCACTCCTAGAATCCTTTGACTTTTCTACGTATCAGTGTTTACATAAGTTTTTCTATAAGTTTTATTTTGCACGGTGCAGAACTATAGCGTTAATGCTGGTCTGTAATGTGACAGTAATTATAGCATTATTATGCAGATTGTGAGAGTGATGAATGTCATCGCTGCGGCAGGGATCGCCCCCCACATAATCCGCTCTCCATCACTTACAATAAATACCGCCATGCCGCTTTTACACTTGGTACTGCAGGTAACTCATTAAGCCTACTGAAAGCCTCACCTGAATGTGTCTGATGTGCCCCCGGGGGTAGATGGAGCGCAGGTGGAGAATCTAGGCTGCCAGTGTCTAAATATAACAATCCTGTAAAGACAGGTGGGTAATGTGCGGAATGAAAGGGAATGTGTTAAGATGACACATGTAGGTAACAGAACTGTGGTCTCCGAGCGCCGGGGAGTCATAAAACGATTAAACAGCAGTTTACACAAAGTGAGCGCTCGGTGCCACAGGCGCACTCCAAACTTCTGCGCATCCACGGACATCTCTCTCTGTAAGTGATGCCCCGACAGCTGCACATGTCACTCAGCGGATACAAAGGCAAAAGTATCAGTGAGGAGTGATTAGGAAAATAGGTCAGATTACCATAAAGCCGTAGTTCACGCCGGTGACGCTCTCTGGTTCTGCGGCTGCAGATGGCGCGCTCAACTCGTCCTGCTCGGGGGCCGCCGACATTTTACTCCCTTATTTGGCACTTAAAAAAAATTTGGATAAAAAAAAGATTAATAAAATGATTTCTTTTTGTGATCTCCGCCGTATCCGGTGCTGCGATGGCGGATAAGTGATCCGTCAGTATGGCAAGGAACGATCCCACAGAGCCCTGTATTCAGGCCACTTCATTTTACCATTTGGAGACAGCAAGGAATGGACAGAGGGTGGAGGGACCCCCAATCAGCCCTACACCCCAAAGAAGCTACAGGACGCGGCACTGGGCTCAGACTCCAGGAAGAAAACGGCTCACCGTCTCTAGAGTCCCCCTTTACGATGGAGCCAAAGTGCACCTGCAGCATAAAGGCAGCGAGTGTTTGGCCTCATGGCTCGGTGGTCGGGTCTCGCTCCACCACACCGGCGTCCAGAGCTGAAAATCAACCATAACATCTGCATGGAGATCTGGTTCCTCCCAACTCTCCCCAAAAACCCTCCCAGTGACAGATTCACTTTAATTTTGTGTTTCCCAATGTGAGCAGAGAGTGATCTGACGGATGGCGATCTCGGGACACCGCTGCACAGAATGTCAGCACGGACATGAATGACATTGGGGTAACACCCCCGTACTATCAGGCCCGGTGCCCTCTTCTCTTACACGCGACCACACATTTCTGGCATATGAGCAGCGCTCCATTCCAGGGGGCGCACCTCGCGGGGGATGATCCCAGAAAGGCCGTCAAACAAGAGTCGAAATATCAGAAGAAAGGCGCAGCGCTCCAAGCTCTCTGCAGACTGGTGCACTGGTCCCACGTCCCGGCGGCCTCATTCGCCTTTCTCAGGCCGGGCTCAAATGCTACATGATGGGCGAAGACATCTGCCTGAAATGAGCCTGGAGCGCGGCCGCCTTTTCTAATATTTTAAATCAAGTTAAATGTCAGTAGTGGAAGGTTGTTAAGGGTTTGTGTACATGATCACGAGCATGCATACATCCATGAGCATCTGTATGAGCATACGTACATCCATAAGCATCCATATGAGCATACGCACATCTGTGTGCATCTGTATGAGCATGCATACATCCATGAGCATCTGTATGAGCATGCATACATCCATGAGCATCTGTATGAGCATGCATACATCCATGAGCATCTGTATGAGCATGCATATATCCATGAGCATCTGTATGAGCATGCATATATCCATGAGCATCTGTATGAGCATGCATACATCCCTGAGCATCTGTATGAGCATGCATACATCCATAAGCATCTGTATGAGCATGCATATATCCATGAGCCTCTGTATGAGCATACATACATCCATAAGCATCTGTATGAGCATGCATATATCCCTGAGCATCCGTATGAGCATAAGTACATGTTTGCATCTGTATGAGCATGCGTACGTCCATAAGCATCCGTATTAGCATGCGCACGTCCATGAGCATCTGTATGAGCATGTGTACATCTATAAGCATCTGTATGAGCATGCATATATCCATGAGCATCTGTATGAGCATGCATACATCCATGAGCATCTGTATGAGCATGCATACATCCATGAGCATCTGTATGAGCAAACATATATCCATAAGCATCTGTATGAGCATGCATACATCCCTGAGCATCTGTATGAGCATGCATACATCCATGAGCATCTGTATGAGCATGCATATATCCATGAGCATCTGTATGAGCATGCATATATCCATGAGCATCTGTATGAGCATGCATATATCCATGAGCATCTGTATGAGCATGCATACATCCCTGAGCAGCTGTATGAGCATGCATACATCCATAAGCATCTGTATGAGCATGCATATATCCATGAGCCTCTGTATGAGCATACATACATCCATAAGCATCTGTATGAGCATGCATATATCCCTGAGCATCCGTATGAGCATAAGTACATGTTTGCATCTGTATGAGCATGCGTACGTCCATAAGCATCCGTATTAGCATGCGCACGTCCATGAGCATCTGTATGATCATGTGTACATCTATAAGCATCTGTATGAGCATGCATATATCCATGAGCATCTGTATGAGCATGCATACATCCATGAGCATCTGTATGAGCATGCATACATCCATGAGCATCTGTATGAGCAAACATATATCCATAAGCATCTGTATGAGCATGCATACATCCCTGAGCATCTGTATGAGCATGCATACATCCATGAGCATCTGTATGAGCATGCATATATCCATGAGCATCTGTATGAGCATGCATATATCCATGAGCATCTGTATGAGCATGCATATATCCATGAGCATCTGTATGAGCATGCATACATCCCTGAGCATCTGTATGAGCATGCATACATCCATAAGCATCTGTATGAGCATGCATATATCCATGAGCCTCTGTATGAGCATACATACATCCATAAGCATCTGTATGAGCATGCATATATCCCTGAGCATCCGTATGAGCATAAGTACATGTTTGCATCTGTATGAGCATGCGTACGTCCATAAGCATCCGTATTAGCATGCGCACGTCCATGAGCATCTGTATGATCATGTGTACATCTATAAGCATCTGTATGAGCATGCATATATCCATGAGCATCTGTATGAGCATGCATATATCCATGAGCATCTGTATGAGCATGCATATATCCATGAGCATCTGTATGAGAATGTATACGTTTAGTTGTATATGCAAGCATGCAACTGTATGAGAATGCCCAAGTCCATAAGCATCTGCATGAGCATGCATACATCCATGTGTACCTGTATGAGCATGCGTATGTACATGTGTAACTGTGAGCATGCGTATGCACATGTGTACCTGTATGTGCAGCATACGCACAGGTTTATTCATACATCCCAGAACACGGATATGTTGTGTGAACAACTACGAATAGTTGAGCGTTTTCATAAGCTCTGGAAAAAAATAACTCAAGGAAAAGAAAAACAAAAGGTGGCGATGCTGACCATGACGGTGTGCGCTCGTTGGCATTCAGCCTGTGGCCTGGATTTCGTGGTGCGTACAAGTTTTCGGCACCCAGGATTTGGATGAAGCCCTTCCTAGTTGGCGTCCCCCTCAGAAAGGCTCGGGAGCTCCGGCTCAGCGGGGATATAAATATTGTTCTCGTCCTTCTCACTTACAATTTTCAGGCGAGGCAGACATTCTCTTCCTCCCATCGCAGCGACCTTTGAAATGAGAAGCCTACCATGCTGTTACCTGTCAGATGTAGTTTTTCCATCAAAATCCGGGTAGAATTTTCCTTTTTTTTGTCTGTTACTTCAGACGTCGGTGCGATGGGAGGGTAGCGCCAAGACCATCTTTGAAAACTGGTTTCAAAGTTAGAGTCGGCATAAAAGGAAGGGGAAGGAGCCCTTCTAGTAAGGAGCGATGCCTGCTCTTTACAGCAAAGGCTCCGCCATGTAGTAAAGCAAAGGCTGAACTGACAGAGAGGAGCACAGTCCTGCAGGATTTCACTGGGAAGTGGAGGAAGTCAGAAGCCGAACCCTGCCCAATCCAGGAGGCTTTAATGAGTCCCAACACGACGACGTCCAGAACATCAGCCAAGTGCAAGGAGATGCCGAAAACGTCCAGCCGATAAAGACCGTGCACCAAGGGAGAGGAGACTCCGGAGCATTCCACATATTATGCATTTACTACACATATTCCGCAGCGCTGTATTACCGGCACTGTCCCCATTGGGACTCACAATCTGCATTCCCCATCAGTCTTTGGAGAGCAGGAGGAAACATCCTCAAACACATAGTAACAATGCAGAATGCTGTCACCATCTGGTGAGAAAAATGCCCAAATCTCGTGCCGTCCACGGCTGTACGACCCCTAGAGATTACACTGCCAGCAGATGTTTGTTATTGACAGGTCGGCTCTTTTATGTCACAGTCCAGTGGCGGGTGACAACGGCACGGTAGTACATCATACTAATGGCACACCCGGCAGCACAAGAAACCCACCAGAAAACACACGCTTCACATTCCTCTATCCATGGACACGGCTGGGTTGCAATGCCGTAGAAATGATGAGGACCCAGAAGGTGATGTGCATACTCACAGTGTGTGTGCATCCCCACGGGGAGCGTGCATCCCCACGATGGGCGTGCATCCCCACGATGAGCGTGCATCCCCACGATGGGCGTGCATCCTCACGATGGGCATGCATCCCCACGATGGGCATGCATCCCCACAATGGGCGTGCATCCCCACGATGAGCGTGCATCCTCACGGTGAGCGTGCATCCCCACGGTGAGCGTACAACCTCGCAGCATAAGCAGCAAGCAGCCCATCACTACACCTTGCACACAGTGGTTTGGGTCTTATAAGTCCTCAGTGACAGACATGAAAACCATGAAGCATGTAGAGGAGCTCAATAAAAAGGGAGGCAGGAACTAGGAGGCTACGCAGAGTCAGGTGAGGAGGAGGCGGAGGACGCTCACTGTCTTTAGACGTGTTCTCTTTACTAGTCCTCAATAATCAGCACAATGACGACCGGCACCGCTCCCCGGAGCCATAAGGTGCAGTACGTAGCTCCCACCAGCTTTAAAATGCTCTCGTCACACCGAATTTCCAGGTCGGAGATTTGCTTTTGCTTTTAGTCTGCCCCTCCATTCTGCACAGACTTGTATTATATGATGTACAGTAGTCTGCCCCTCCATTCTGCACAGACTTGTATTATATGATGTACAGTAGTCTGCCCCTCCATTCTGCACAGACTTGTATTATATGATGTACAGTAGTCTGCCCCTCCATTCTGCACAGACTTGTATTATATGATGTACAGTAATCTGCCCCTCCATTCTGCACAGACTTGTATTATATGATGTACAGTAATCTGCCCCTCCATTCTGCACAGACTTGTATTATATGATGTACAGTAGTCTGCCCTTCCATTCTGCACAGACTTGTATTATATGATGTACAGTAGTCTGCCCCTCCATTCTGCACAGACTTGTATTATATGATGTACAGTAATCTGCCCCTCCATTCTGCACAGACTTGTATTATATGATGTACAGTAATCTGCCCCTCCATTCTGCACAGACTTGTATTATATGATGTACAGTAATCTGCCCCTCCATTCTGCACAGACTTGTATTATATGATGTACAGTAGTCTGCCCCTCCATTCTGCACAGACTTGTATTATATGATGTACAGTAGTCTGCCCCTCCATTCTGCACAGACTTGTATTATATGATGTACAGTAATCTGCCCCTCCATTCTGCACAGACTTGTATTATATGATGTACAGTAATCTGCCCCTCCATTCTGCACAGACTTGTATTATATGATGTACAGTAATCTGCCCCTCCATTCTGCACAGACTTGTATTATATGATGTACAGTAATCTGCCCCTCCATTCTGCACAGACTTGTATTATATGATGTACAGTAGTCTGCCCTTCCATTCTGCACAGACTTGTATTATATGATTAAAAACACATGTCCAAAAGTGAACAGGTCGGTTGGACAGTGTTCACACCACCTAAAGACTGAAACACAAACACAGTATGACAAACGTGCAAAAATACTCTGTTGTGAAAATATATATAACAGTAGTCAGCAAGTGCTAGTAAAAAGATGATAACAAAAACAGGAATGTATACTAAGCCACCTTTCTGAATCCTGCTCATATAGGTACTGTTCACATCATCAGGTTTTAAATACATTAGATAGGACTGCTCCGTGAAGGGTTACCGTGACGATGGTGGAGCGGCTTAGTATACATTTTCTGCAAAAAACGTATCAACTAAATACCCTGTTTTATCATCATCTTTTTACTAGCACTTGCTGACTACTGTTATATATTTTTTTACAACACAGTATATTTGCACGTTTGTCATACTGTGTTTTTTCTTTGTATTATATTATGTACAGTAGATTACCCCTCCATTCTGCACAGACTTTTATTATATTATGTACAGGAGACTGCCCCTCTATTCTGCACAGACTTGTATTATATGATGTACAGTAGTCTGCCCATCCATTCTGCACAGACTTGTATTATATTATGTACAGTAGTCTGCTCCTCCATTCTGCACAGACTTGTATTATATGATTATAGGAGCCTGCCCCTCCATTCTGCACAGACTTGGATTATATGATGTATAGGAGCCTGCCCCTCCATTCTGCACAGACTTGTATTATATGATTATAGGAGCCTGCCCCTCCATTCTGCACAGACTTGTATTATATGATGTATAGGAGCCTGCCCCTCCATTCTGCACAGACTTGTGTTATCTGCTGCAGATTTCTTGAACTTTACAATGGAATGGCCAAACTGTTGTGTGAGTTTTGCTTTATCAAAATTCTAGGAAATAACAGCTGAGCGGCAAATGCACAATTACAGCCAAGACACAGATGCTGAAAATTAGCATTTTCCTCAAATGAAATAATGTGGCAAGATTCTTTTTTTATTTTTAATGAACATCTGAATCCTAAATGTAAAAATGCCGATTGTCGTCATCTTTACACCGGAGTCATCACGCACCACGTCAATGTGACATGCGGGGTTGTCTCGTAGGTGCACGATTTCTGACGGAGCCCACCACTAGCGGAAGCCGAGTGTCAAACCCCCAGAACTGACAGATCGCTAATTTCCACATTACGGAACAAAACTGCTCCGCGCTTTACCCAGAACCCGCGCATCGGTGACAGCTGATTAGTGTGATGCCAGGGGAGACGCATGGAAACGTGCGGCGACGCTCGGGGCTGAGATTCATTCATTATCACTTCTAATTTGGTTCTTCAAGAGGAAAACAAACAAACTCCTTTCCCAACTCTTTGCATCATGTCCTGTTCTCCAGTCACATCCAGAGCTGCGCTCAAATTCAGATGGCCAGATTTAAATTATCTGCTGTAGAACAGACTACCACTTCATTCTGCACAGACATGTACTGTCAGCTGCACCGCTCTACAGTGCAGACTTGTATTATCTGCTGCCCAGTAGAATGCCTCTCCATACTGCACAGACATGTATTGTCAGCTACAGAGAAAATTATCCCTCCATACTGCAGGCGTGTACTATCTGCTGCACAGTAGAATGCCTCTCCATACTGCACAGACATGTATTGTCAGCTACAGCGAAAACTGTCCCTCCATACTGCAGGCGTGTACTATCTGCTGCCCAGTAGAATGCCTCTCCATACTGCACAGACATGTATTGTCAGCTACAGAGAAAACTGTCCCTCCATACTGCAGGCGTGTACTATCTGCTGCCCAGTAGAATGCCTCTCCATACTGCACAGACATGTATTGTCAGCTACAGAGAAAACTGTCCCTACATACTGCAGGCGTGTACTATCTGCTGCACAGTAGAATGCCTCTCCATACTGCACACACATGTATTATCAGCTACAGCGAAAACTGTCCCTCCATACTGCAAGCGTGTATTATCTGCTGCACAGTAGACTGTCCCTCTATACTGCAGACTTGCATTATCTGCTGCACAGTAGACTGTCCCTCCATACTGCAGACTTGCATTATCTGCTGCACAGTAGACTGTCCCTCCATACTGCAGACTTGCATTATCTGCTGCACAGTAGACTGTCCCTCCATACTGCAGACTTGCATTATCTGCTGCACAGTAGACTGTCCCCCCATACTGCAGACTTGCATTATCTGCTGCACAGTAGACTGTCCCTCCATACTGCAGACTTGCATTATCTGCTGCACAGTAGCCTGTCCCTCCATACTGCAGACTTGTATTATCTGCTGCACAGTAGACTGTCCCTCCATACTGCAAGCGTGTATTATCTGCTGCACAGTAGACTGTCCCTCCATACTGCAGACTTGCATTATTTGCTGCACAGTAGACTGTCCCTCCATACTGCAGACTTGCATTATCTGTTGCACAGTAGACTGTCCCTCCATACTGCAGACTTGCATTATCTGCTGCACAGTAGACTGTCCCTCCATATTGCAGACTTGCATTATCTGCTGCACAGTAGACTGTCCCTCCATATTGCAGACTTGCATTATCTGCTGCACAGTAGACTGTCCCTCCATATTGCAGACTTGCATTATCTGCTGCACAGTAGACTGTCCCTCCATACTGCAGACTTGCATTATCTGCTGCACAGTAGACTGTCCCTCCATACTGCAGACTTGCATTATCTGCTGCACAGTAGACTGTCCCTCCATACCAGAAAGACCTGTATTATTTGATGCACAGTAGAGTGAATCCCAATATTGAACAGTCTTGTTTCAGGCTCCTGTAACCAAAGAGTGAAAAGGTCCCAGGAATGCAGATAAATCAAGTAAAAAAATCCCAGTAATAAAGGAACAGAATGAAAACACAAACCACATGGTACAACGTTATGTAAAAAATCCGACCCCATCGTAGTCGCTGTGGTTGGAGAGGGCCCCCATTAAGGGACATGTAATCCCCCTTCCTACTACAGAATCTTCTTGTATAAGTCCGTTTCCTGGACATCATGGCACTTACCGGTCTCCACCGCTATCTGGTATCCGGCTTCCAGCCTCCGCGATGACCTCTCCAGCTTCTCTGTGTTATCCAGCAGATGAACCCTCTGCAAAAAAAAAAGAACAAAATAAAATGCAAGTTTTGCAAGGATCAAACAAAGGTGTCAGGTGGAGGATCACCAATGTTGCTTCTTTAATTAATCAATTAAAATGTTAGAATGTAAAACTCTGGAAGGAGGCAAAGTCTTTCAAGTGTTAAGCCAGAACAAGTCCCCCCCCGCGGGTGCAGGAGCCTGTGATCGATACAGAAGGTGGGTGAGGGCCTCGCTAGGTACGAATTAAACCCTTTGGCTTACTTTAAAGATGCAAAAGACTTTCAATGCTTAACGGTTCTCGGTGGCAAATTATCCTATTTTTTATCTTGATACTTAATAATTAGGATGCCAGATGCAGCCTCCATAGCTGACACTCCCAGGCGGCTTCTGAGGCATCGTTATCACCAGGGCCTCCGTTCTGAAGGGTTCATACATTAAGAGGTTAGGGTCGTTCCAGGAGATGAAGCAAGAAATGCCTGGTCTGGAGTTTCTCCACTTTGTATCAGTGAAGGTAACGCCTGCTCATATGCAAAGACAGCCATCTTAATAACTGCCCTCACGTACAGAATTCCTCCAGCCAACGTAAGTAGCGCGTGCGCTGCTCCTCACCCCCTGATGGGCTGCCTCGTCTTGTAAACTCTCCTGTACTCACACTAAGTTCAGTTTCCAAAAAAGAAAGTAGCCGAGCTGTCTGCCACCTATCACTGTCAGCCATACTACTCCTCATGGGATGGGCTTCTCTGTCGTCCGATCACCAAGGGCACCCCGAACTTCCAATCACAGTTCTCCTGCATGTACTTGTATCATCCATACTAGTCCTCATGGGATGGGCTCCTCTGTAATTCGGTCATCTTGTGCATCCTGATCTTCCTATCACAGTTCACCCTGCACGTACTCTTATCAGCCATACTACTCCTCATGGGTTGGGCTCCTCTGTCGTCCGGTCACCAAAGTCACCCCGAACTTCCTATCACAGTTCTCCTGCATGTACTTGTATCAGCCATACTAGTCCTCATGGGATGGGCTCCTCTGTAATCCGGTCATCTAGTGCATCCTGATCTTCCTATCACAGTTCTCCTGCATGTACTCCTATGATCCATACTACTCCTCATGGGATGGGCTCCTCTGTAATCCGGTCATCTAGTGCATCCTGATCTTCCTATCACAGTTCTCCTGCATGTACTTGTATCAGCCATACTAGTCCTCATGGGATGGGCTCCTCTGTAATCCGGTCATCTAGTGCATCCTGATCTTCCTATCACAGTTCTCCTGCATGTACTCCTATGATCCATACTACTCCTCATGGGATGGGCTCCTCTGTAATCCGGTCATCTAGTGCATCCTGATCTTCCTATCACAGTTCTCCTGCATGTACTCCTATCATCCATACTACTCCTCATGGGATGGGCTCCTCTGTAATCCGGTCATCTAGTGCATCCTGATCTTCCTATCACAGTTCTCCTGCATGTACTCCTATGATCCATACTACTCCTCATGGGATGGGCTTCTCTGTTGTCCGGTCATCTAGTGCATCCTGATCTTCCTATCACAGTTCTCCTGCATGTACTCCTATGATCCATACTACTCCTCATGGGATGGGCTTCTCTGTCGTCCGGTCATCTAGTGCATCCTGATCTTCCTATCACAGTTCTCCTGCATGTACTCTTATCATCCATACTAGTCCTCATGGGATGGGCTCCTCTGTAATCCGGTCATCTAGTGCATCCTGATCTTCCTATCACAGTTCTCCTGCATGTACTCCTATCATCCATACTACTCCTCATGGGATGGGCTCCCCTGTAATCCGGTTATCTAGTGCATCCTGATCTTCCTATCACAGTTCTCCTGCATGTACTCCTATGATCCATACTACTCCTCATGGGATGGGCTTCTCTGTTGTCCGGTCATCTAGTGCATCCTGATCTTCCTATCACAGTTCTCCTGCATGTACTCCTATGATCCATACTACTCCTCATGGGATGGGCTTCTCTGTCGTCCGGTCATCTAGTGCATCCTGATCTTCCTATCACAGTTCTCCTGCATGTACTCTTATCATCCATACTAGTCCTCATGGGATGGGCTCCTCTGTAATCCGGTCATCTAGTGCATCCTGATCTTCCTATCACAGTTCTCCTGCATGTACTCCTATCATCCATACTACTCCTCATGGGATGGGCTCCTCTGTAATCCGGTTATCTAGTGCATCCTGATCTTCCTATCACAGTTCTCCTGCATGTACTCCTATGATCCATACTACTCCTCATGGGATGGGCTTCTCTGTCGTCCGGTCATCTAGTGCATCCTGATCTTCCTATCACAGTTCTCCTGCATGTACTCCTATCATCCATACTACTCCTCATGGGATGGGCTTCTCTGTCGTCCGGTCATCTAGTGCATCCTGATCTTCCTATCACAGTTCTCCTGCATGTACTCTTATCATCCATACTAGTCCTCATGGGATGGGCTTCTCTGTCGTCCGGTCACCAAGGGCACCCCGAACTTCCTATCACAGTTCACCCTGCACATACTTGTATCATCCATACTAGTCCTCATGGGATGGGCTCCTCTGTAATCCGGTCATCTAGTGCACCCCGATCTTCCTATAGAAGTTCCCCAGGCGGCACCTACTCCTAAACTCTTCTGTATTTGCTCTAAATTCAGTTTGCAAAAAAGAAAGTAGCTGTCTGCCACCTATCGCTGTCAGAGTTTCTTTAGGAATAAATTCTTGGACTTTTAGGTGCGCTGCCAGACAAATTCCATAACCACACAAGGTTAAAAAGTTAACCCTTTAATCCCTACGCTTTTCGAAGCATAACACTTCTTCTTCAGGGGTTGACACCTGAAGAAGTGTTATGCTTCGAAACGCGTAGGGATTAAAGGGTTAACTTTTTAACCTTGTGTGGTTATGGAATTTGTCTGGCAGCGCACCTAAAAGTCCAAGAATTTATTCCTAAAGAAACTCTGTTACGGTCACCGCTGTGGACCGTTGGACGTGCAGCAGGCTGACATACTATATAGGCTTTACTTTTTCTTTGAAAAGGTGAGTATAAATATCTTTTTATTTATACATTTTACCCGGATAAGACCCTATTGCGCTCTTGTCTCAACCTTTTAGTGCATACCTATCGCTGTCAGCCATACTAGTCTTCATGGGTTGGTATTCTCTGTCGTCCAGTCAACCAAAGAGTCCTCCACTTGAGGGAACAAGTTATATGTAGAAATGGGAATGTGGGGCATTAATTAAGCTATGTTCACACATTGCGTTTTTGCTGCGCTTTTCCCACAGGCACAACCTGCTCTCTTGCCCGTAACAAGTAGCTGCTTACTACTGAAAGCAGTTTCCGCTGAGCTTCTGTTGCATTTTTATAGCTGTGTTTCTCTTGTCTCTTGTGCATGCTCATAACGTTTAGTGGCCCAAAAAAAAGAACGATTTAATTTTCTGGGTTTTTGCACCAAGAACATAGCAAAAACGGATCCCTGCGTTCTTTGCTGCCTTTTTGTACTTGTACCCATTGTTTTCTATGTGTGAAAAACCGCTGCAAATACGCAGAAAAAATGCTGAAAGACCTGACATACCGCAGTGTGCACAATGTGTGCAGTAGATTTCAGAAATTTCATAGACTTCGCTGATAATGTAAAACGCAGCTTAAAATTTGCATAAAAATGCAACGTGTGAATATAACCTTAACGCGAGAATTACACCTTTCTTTGTTAAGCCCGTTAACCCCTTCTGACATGGCAATTTTCGGTGTTTGCACATTTACTTTTTTTTCATCCCCTTTTTCGGTCAGTATAGCCTTATAAGGGCTTATTTTTTTTTGGGTGGGGGGAATGGCAAGTTTGAATGACACCAACGATGTACTGGGAAACGGAAAAAAAAACTTCCAAAACTTCCAACTGCGGCAAAATTGCGACAAAACAGCATTTTTCCTATTATTTTTAGGTTTTGTTGTAAATATGACCAGTGAATAGGATTATAGCGATAATAACATGAACTATTTCGTTTATTGTTTATTTCAGAGTTGAAAAAATGTTGAAAATGTAAGAAAAATAAATGTATCTTGCACACAATTTTCAAGATCTGTGAAGCTTTCATTTTTCGGTCGATGGAGGGGTGGAGGGGTGTGAGTGCTTGTTTTTTTGCACCCCTAGCTAATGATAATGTTGATACCATTTCGGGGTTGAGTCAACATTTTCATATCTTCTTATTGCATTTTTTATGACATTGTGGGGGGAAAAAATATACACGATTCGGTGGTTTTGATTTTTTTTTTTCTCATTACCGTATTTACAGATCAGAGTACCGTAATTCATTTAATATTCAGATAGATCAGACTTTGACAGATGTGGAGATACCACTTGTGCGTATTTGATTTTTATTTATTTTTAAGGAGAGAGGAAGTTAAAAAAATTTTCTCATATCTTTTAAACTTTTTTTTTTTTTTTTTAAAGCTTTTGTTAGTGCACTTAGGGGGGCTTTAATCTGCAACGGTCAGATTGTTTGTACTATATACAACAAGGCCAAAGTATTGCAGTATATAGTAAAAAAAAAATTCTGGTCTCCTATGAAAGATGAGTGCAGGCTGGTTTTCACTGTCAAGGTAACGTTGGGCGTGGGATACAGCGGAAATGCTCTGATCACGCCCAGAGCACTTCAGCCTTATTTGCATATGGATAAAAACTTGAATATTTTGCTTATAGAGCAGCAGATTTTAGGAATAAAGGTGCAGATTATGACAATATAATCGCTTTCCAGGGACGGGATTAAAGAATTACAGAGCTGCCCATTGTTACATTTCCAATAGCGCAAAGTGTGCTCGCGTATTTAAGGGTTTTGCTTTCAGATCTCCATATATCCTCTGGAACTTTGATTTTGAGAGGAAATACATAAAGGAAAAATTACTATAATTAATAGAGAAATGTCACTTTAAAGCCAGACAAGGCTTTTTTCTTCACCAATGCATCCAAATATGATCCAGAAGATCTGAACGCAGGATCCGGCCGAGATCCGCTTTACATGGCCGAGCGCTAAATAAGATTCTGTCTAATATTGGAAGTAACAGCTTTTATAAATAAAATCCAAGTTCCTTAAATAATGTAATAATTTTGCAGATGATTCTTTAATTTTATGAAACAATTAAAATATTGTTTGTCTATTTGCATTACTGTTAAATATGAGCAGGAAGACGCCATTATACAAGGTGACAGGCCGCAAATGTTTAACATTCCATGGAAGTAAAATGTTAGATCATCATTTCTACAATCTCTACATATTCCAGGTTAGTGAAGTGCAAGCTCTTGTGCCCAGTGATGCCTGTGGACCATGGACAGAGCCCATACGTTGCCGCCTCTCAGACAGCAGCCAGGACCGCAGTCACACTGCACAGCCCCGGCGCGCGTCGTCGGCTCTCCGGATTGCAAGCTCCGTGTCGCAGTGCCGGCCTACGGTCACCAATGCACTAATGCAGACAAACAAGTCAATGACTGCAGACGAGAATGGGGTCTCACTCTGTTACCAGCCCCCACAACCTTTTCTGTATTTTAAAAAAAAAAAAAAAAAAAAAGCAAAATATGAAAGATTGCACCACGTGATAAACGTCATTTCAATGCAACTAAAGGGGGAAAAAAAAAAAAAAGATAATTCTGCTAAATAATAGCAATAATTGTAATGACGATGATGAGGAAGGAGGCGCTGTGCATGTAATGTGAGTGGCTGCGAGACCCCCGGCTCTAATGAGCCCCTGCGGATGGCAGGCATGCGAGCGGTATTGACACACACACTTAAGTTAATACACCTAGACCAGTGTGTCGGAGCGGCAGCAGCTGGGGATGCTGACAGAATATCTCGCTTCCATCTTCAAAGCGAGGAAGTGATTAGTATGTTATCATTACCATTCAGAACGTGATGCTGCCTATTCCCTTCTGGCATAGGTGACACATCTCGGAGATGCGGGCCAGAGCGGGGAGGTAACCGCAGCCACATCAAAGCTCTCCTTGATATCTCACTGCCGGCTCGGTGTGTGTCGGCGGCTGGGGAGCGGGCGAGAGAAGCAAATCATTAAAACAATGCATTTACATCAGCTCAGATACAATCCGCGCTGAAGGTCAGGAAAGCGGCGACGAGCGGCCACCGTCATTACTTCAATCACCCGAAGACGAAGGCAGGCTGGGTGGCGAGGAGGAGGCCCGGCCTCCATCTATCAGCGCGGGGGACGGTAATTAATGCAATCAGCGGCTAATATCAATTACCGGCCTGACTCATCTCCAATCTCCATCAGAGCCGCCGTCACCACTGTCTCACTATCCCACAAGTCCGATACTCCGGCACATGGAGGACGGTCACACTGATACATCTGATCAGAGGAGGTCTGATACTGGCGCCATCACCTGAAGGTCGGGGGACGTCCGGACCCCACGATCACATCAGCATCATTTATTACCAGGGCAGAGAATAATCCCTTCAGATTTACATAGAAAAAAAGATCAAAATTACGTAAAAAAAATTAAAGTAATAAATAATGCTAAAAATACTTCCCCCACAATCCTTTGCGGCTCTCATTCTGACTCCTTGGGTTTCCCCAGCAATCTACCAACCACCTGTCTTTTTTAGATGGACAGCCAATCAATGGCCAGCACCTCACCACTAGACCTAGTGATTGGCTACTGCAGTCACATGTCCGTCCAGACAGGGAAAATATACAGAGAATGCTGGGGACTGTCAGAGTACGGCACTGACACTGGGGGTGCAGGATGATGACCCTGACACTGGGGGGTGCAGGATGATGACCCTGACACTGGGGGGTGCAGGATGATGACCCTGACACTGGGGGTGCAGGATAATGACCCTGACACTGGGGGTGCAGGATAATGACCCTGACACTGGGGGTGCAGGATAATGACCCTGACACTGGGGGTGCAGGATAATGACCCTGACACTCGGGGTGCAGGATAATGACCCTGACACTCGGGGTACAGGATAATGACCCTGACACTCGGGGTACAGGATAATGACCCTGACACTCGGGGTACAGGATAATGACCCTGACACTCGGGGTACAGGATAATGACCCTGACACTCGGGGTACAGGATAATGACCTTGACACTCGGGGTACAGGATAATGACCCTGACACCCGGGGTACAGGATAATGACCCTGACACTCGGGGTACAGGATAATGACCCTGACACTCGGGGTACAGGATAATGACCCTGACACTCGGGGTACAGGATAATGACCCTGACACTCGGGGTACAGGATAATGACCCTGACACTCGGGGTACAGGATAATGACCCTGACACTCGGGGTACAGGATAATGACCCTGACACTCGGGGTACAGGATAATGACCCTGACACTCGGGGTACAGGATAATGACCCTGACACTCGGGGTACAGGATAATGACCCTGACACTCGGAGTACAGGATAATGACCCTGACACTCGGAGTACAGGATAATGACCCTGACACTCGGAGTACAGGATAATGACCCTGACACTCGGGGTACAGGATAATGACCATGACACTCGGGGTACAGGATAATGACCCTGACACTCGGGGTACAGGATAATGACCCTGACACTCGGGGTACAGGATAATGACCCTGACACTCGGGGTACAGGATAATGACCCTGACACTCGGGGTACAGGATAATGACCCTGACACTCGGGGTACAGGATAATGACCCTGACACTCGGGGTACAGGATAATGACCCTGACACTCGGGGTACAGGATAATGACCCTGACACTCGGGGTACAGGATAATGACCCTGACACTCGGGGTACAGGATAATGACCCTGACACTCGGGGTGCGGGACAATGATCCTGACACTGGGGGTACGGGATAATGATCCTGACACTGGGGGTACGGGATAATGACACTGCGGGTACAGGATAATGACACTGACACTGGGGGTACGGGATAATGACCCTGACACTGGGGGTACAGGATAATGACCCTTACACTGGGGGTACAGGATAATGACACGGACACTGGGGGTATGGGATAATGACACGGACACTGGGGGTACGGGATAATGATCCTGACACTGGGGTTACGGGATAATGACACTGACACTGGGAGTACAGGATAATGACACTGACACTGGGGGTACAGGATAATGACCCTGACACTGGGGGTACAGGATAATGATCCTGACACTGGGGGTACAGGATAATGATCCTGACACTGGGGGTACAGGATAATGATCCTGACACTGGGGGTACAGGATAATGATCCTGACACTGGGGGTACGGGATAATGACCCTGACACTCGGGGTACAGGATAATGATCCTGACACTGGGGGTACGGGATAATGACCCTGACACTCGGGGTACAGGATAATGACCCTGACACTGGGGGTACAGGATAATGACACTGACACTCGGGGCACAGGATAATGACACTGACACTCGGGGTACAGGATGACGCTGACACTCGGGGTACAGGATAATGACACTGACACTCGGGGTACAGGATAATGACCCTGACACTGGGGGTACAGGATAATGACACTGGGGTACAGAACACTTGTGCAGTGCAGTCACCTCTGCAGTCTGTGGCATGGCGGCTTTCTCTGCACGCCGCGGGTAGTGATGACGTCCTTGCACGTTTCCGTACATCAGTCCTGTGCTGTCTCTCTGACACGGCACACGTTATATACGGTCAGTGAGACGCTATAACCTGAAGCACTAATTGTAGATTTTTTTCTTCCCTTCTGGAGAACTGTCACCTAAGAAATCTATTTTTATAATGAAAGCATAATGTTTGTGCTCAATTTTATGCAAATCTGCAATTAAATTATAATCTGCAAACAATCCACAGAACATCAAACCTGAGCGGAGAGGCAGATCCGCAGCTTCCGAGCGTCACATAATCGGGCTTTCTTGGACTGTGCAGACATGAATATTACAGGACATTATGCAGCTGGTGTTGGAGATGGAAGCTAGAAAAACATCCTAAAGTGATCCAACTTCTTCGCTGCATCGACATGTAAGAGAGCAGGTGAGAGCCATGACATATGTCACACGACAGCTGCGCACCCTGATTGGCTGCAGTGGTCACACAATGGCAGTGTGCAAAGATCAATAGGTTGATCAAACCAATGCGCAAGGAAAAGCCGAGGCGAGTAGTGCGCGGTTTGTTTTATCACATTTACGGCTGTCCATAATATCGGATCGTGCCTTTAATAACTATATTTCAGGGTTCTATGTCCTGACACATCATAGACATTGGTCAGGTGTTGTAGTAGTGCAGACTCATCCGCACTGTACATCTTCGCTCTGCCCGGTGAATGAAAGGACATGGGGGTCGGCACCGCTGTCCGCTCCCTCTCCCTGATCGTCCCTCCCTACTGATGAAATAACAGTGCAGCTGTCGACCACATGAGCCGCTGAGTTCAGCGATTGCCTGCAGCGGTGATGTTCACTCTAAACATCACACCGCACCTATCACCAGAGCAGCGCAGGGGGGTGGTCTGGACCTGCAGACAGCGATAATAGGCTGCTTTTATTATTTTAATCCAGTGCAGACCATCAGTGGGCAGAAGGTTCTACAAAAAACTATTGTGAAGAAAGTTACACATCTCAGCAGATTGGCAGACTTGTGGTCTCTTCTCCAGCCCTCTGTGTCCCCTTCATCCGACTACTCTGTCCTCCACATTATTCCTCTGCTCCCTCCTCCAAACTCCTCTGCCTTCCTCCACCTGCTCTTCCACCTTCCTCCAGCCTCCTCAGGTCATGTTTTCAGGATTTCCTTAGTATTGCACAGGGGATGCAAGTATCACCTGGGAAATACTGAAATAAATCCAGAAAACATGACCTGTTAGTGGCTCTTAAGTCCCGGATTTGAAGAACACTGTCCTACAGACTCATCTATCCTCCTCTTCCCATCTTCTCTGTCCTCCACCTTATTCCTATGCTCCCTACTTCAGACCCCACTTTCATCCTCCATCTCCTCTTCCAGAACTGTCACCTTCCTCCAGACTCCTCTTCAGCTTCTTTTGCAGCCCCCTTTGTACCCTCTTTTAGACTCAAGAGTCCGCCCTCCTGCATGTACTACAGCCTCTTATCTATCTCCACTTCGAGACTCTACTTTGCTCATGACTCTTCCCTCCGCCTCCTTCTCTAAACTGTTCGGTCCTCCTCCTTGAGTCTCCATTATGATCCTTCTCCTACAGACTCCTCTATTCTCCTCAACTTCTAGACTCCACTGTCTTCCTCCTCCAGAATCCTCTGTCCTCGTCTTCCGGGATCTTCTGTCCTCCTCCTCCAGAACCCTCTGTCCTTCTCCTCCAGAATCATATGTCCTCTTCTATACTTGACTGTCTTCCGTCTCCAGAATCCTCTAGACTTGAGGGATCGGCTGCAGCCCGGATTTCCTCTTCATGTTCAGTTTGTTCAAAGGCGGAGACAGTGACACCAGTGGGGATTGGGCGCTGGCGTCACGTGTCACAGCATCACAGCCCTGGCGAGGGCGAGTGCCGACACTACGGGAACAGTGCGAGCACAGGAGGTGAGTATAGGCTTTATTAATTTATCGGGGCCGAACATTTAGTTTAAGAAGGGGCTGTCCTAGTAGTGGACAACCCCTTTAAGAAGAAACTTAATTCTCTAAATCCCATATGGAAGGAATCTCACACAGCCAGCCAGTCTACTGCTTTGAAGTGATGGAGCGCAAGGATCCCAAAACATCTTGGTGTAAAGGGTGACTCTGGTTTGGCTTCACCGCAGCTCACGTACTACGACTCTTCAAACAGTCAATATTGAAACTTGGGATTGCTACCTCCAATAGTTATCACAAGAGACCATGTTCTCTTTTCCTGTGAAGAGGCAATACTCCAGAGCTGGGCAAACTGAAATCCAAAGGCCTGGTCCATCCTTCCCATCCCCTTAACATCTGCTGTTGGTGAACATTTGGGAACCATCTGACCACGTTTTTTATTTGATCCAACACTGCCTGATAGCCTGAAAAGTGCCCTGTGACTAGGCCAAGGGTGAACAAACACCTTTTTGTTGGGCAGATATAGTCCATCCACCCTCTAGGGTTTTGTTACCTCCTGACGTATGGAAATCTCGTTACATCTAACCTTTAAATTAACGTTATCGCATTCTCTCTTTTCCTCTTTCAAAATTTCCCAACCTACCTACTTTGAAACGCTACAAAGAGTGGGTCGATCAATTAAAGGACTCTATTGGTTCTTACTTAATCCCTACACAGACGACTGCACAAAACGATCCTACATGAGTCAATGTGAAAACATTTCTGGGGCCAACCCTTCCGATTCATACTTGGCAAATGATATGGAGGAGTGAAGCCAAGACTTCAACATGCCTGACTTATTGGGAAAACCAATATTTTGGCATCACACTCCCTCCCGATTACATACACTTAATCCCAGTCTCCCCACCTCCTGCTGGAGATGTAGCAGCACTGGGGTGACCGACCTCATCTATCTAGGTATTCAAGGCCCGTGGGACATTGTTAAGAGTCTTATTTGTAGGGTCATTGACCTTCAGAAAGCTCTAGATGCTAGATTTTATCCCTCCGTTCAGGTTAACCGTAAACCCTGACAGCTCTTACTGCACATGGCTACTGCTGGCTGCGTGATGGCGTAGAAGTGGAGGCTGAGCCGATGCCGGTCAGATAATGGCGTGCGAGGCTTGGAATATCTTACTACTCTATTGAATAACACGATCTGGGCTCCTTGGGACACATATTGGGTGCAAACGATTGTTAATGGATATAATTAAGTAGGTTCATGTAGTATTACAGGACTGACCGTGTTCTTGGTCCTTCCCTTCTATGTGACTGTCCCGTCTTCTCCAGTGATATTTATACGTAACCATCAGAAGTGAACTCTTCAGGGTTGTGTTCAGTCAATAGATGATTTAGTAAACTGTATTGTGTTAATATTTGTATTGTTTTATGTTGTAATTTTGTAAATTTACTTTTGGAACAATAAATAAAAACTCAGTTGAATAAAAAAAAAAAAAAAAAAAAAAAATTGGGGGTCCATCACCCACATTGGATGGATGGAGGCTGTGGCCACATTCACCCCAGGGGTACGTCCGCCATTGCATTCACTGTGAATTTATGTATTCCCATATTGTTGTTTAAATAGCATCGACTTCACAGGAAGGAACAAACTCCTCACATACAATCAGATCAAAACAATACATATAAATATATAAAATCAGCAGCGCCATGTAACAGAAGAGAAGGCACCAGTAAATGTACAGTCCAAGGCTCAAGAAGAGATTATGAGACTTATATATATAAAAAAAAAAGTTTAAAAAAAATCTTCCGATTGGGCTGATGAAGCCGGGTATAGGGCAGGCAGAAGAAAAATAAGCCATTGGATTAAAAACCATAAAGGATAAAAGCTGTATGTTGCCCCTGAGGCGTCCTCGGAGTGCTGGAGATGCCTTAGAGAGAAGGGATCTTATATACATATTTGGTGGCAGTGCGATAAAATTCAGCCATTCTGGAGTAAATTGCTTAAAATTTCGACAAAACTTTGTCAGCTCCCAGACCCTCCATCCCTGAGATTGGTCTTTTTGAATTGGTCAGGTGAAACAGCACAATCTAAACACAAAAAACTTCTAATGTATTTGTTGGCAGCAACCAAAATGTTAATTCCTTTATACTGGCTGTCACAAAGTCAACCACATTTATCATATTGAAGAGATAATAGCCAGCACGACCTTTGGAACAAGTCAATTCAACTTGATCTGGGCGCCTTGGATACTCTTTAGAGAATCAGATGAGTATTTGAATCTTCTAAACGCACAGTAGAATGTATTTAAGTTACCTGATCGTCAATCATAAGGAAAGGTAAAATAGGTCGCCTCTTCACGCGGACAAGGGATACTTACTGCTGAGCGGACACTTACCCCCATAGTTCTCTACACCCCAACCTACCCCACACCCTTTTTTCTCTCTAGATTTCCACACTATTCCCTTCTTCACTGTTTCTTCAGTTAAAATTGTATTCTACACTGCGACAAATCAATGATATTACTGGAAATGTATGTCAAAGTACCGGCGATGCCTTTTTCTTGAAGGCCATGAAGAAACGCGGCTTCTTGTTAAACCGTGTGATAGATGATATTTGTGAGTCATAAAATGATACTAGTAATTTGGCCAGGAAGATGATCCAGGAAAGCGATGCTACGGTGGACAATGTCTATTGTATGTCGCATGTACTGCATTTCCTTCTTGTTTAAAACTAATAAAAATAAGTATAAAAACAAAAGCTTTATGTTGCCAAAAAAGAAAGGATGATGAAACGACAGGGAAAAAAAGTCTATAAAAAAAAAATAAAAAAAACCCCACCGCCCACTGTAGAAAGGTAGAGGGAACAAACAACAGGGGTATTTTAAGGTTACTATGGAAGGTGACTGCATGGGGAACACGCTGAAGTCGCTCGCCAACTCCTTACCTGCGTGCACCTTCCCGCCTGTCTTTCATTAGACAGAAACAAAAGGAGCAGGTAGGCGAGGAAGTGGTGGTTGGAGCGAGAGCGCGGCTTTTTTATCCCCCAGATCGTTTCTGCGCTGCCTTTGTACCGGCAGACAGGGAAGGTGATTTACTCTCCAGCTGAAGCTTAGCACGCAGCTACGGGGAGGAAGTTCTGACGACAAGTTTTTACACAGTGAAGCATTGGAGATTTAACTCAGCTGACGAGCTCTTCCCATGAAGGTCCCTCTGTCAGGATTCAACCTAGATCTTAAAATGAAAGGCCGCGGCGACGCTGAGCACGGAGCGCTCGCTGGAATACGCTCAGCTTCCTAATGATAGGATTTCCCGCACCCCCATACAGCATCTCCGGTACACCGCACGGTGTCATTAGCACAATTGAGGTTCCTGACACCTGGGATCCACTGCCATGATCTCTACCCTTCATACAGCTCTTAGTGGGAGAGGAGACTTATAATCTCAATAATCCGAGACTGGGCGAGAGGCAGCGAGGCCGGGGATGAAGCAGCCATCATAGAATCATAGAATCATAGAATCATAGAATCGTAGAGTTGGAAGGGACCTCCTGGGCCATCTGGTCCAACCCCCTGCTCAAAGCAGGATTCGCTAAATCATCCCAGTTAGATGTCTGTCCAGCCTCTGTTTGAAGACTTCCATGGAAGGAGAACTCACCACTTCTCGTGGCAGCCTGTTCCACTCATTGATCACTCTAACTGTCAAAAAGTTTTTTCTAATATCTAATCTGTGTCTCCTCCCATTCAGCTTCATCCCATTGCTTCTAGTCTTTCCTTGTGCAAATGAGAATAAAGTTGATCCTTCTACAATGTGACAGCCCTTTAGATATTTGTAGACAGCTATTAAGTCTCCTCTCAGTCTTCTCTTTTGCAAACTAAACATTCCCAAATCCTGCAACCTTTCCTCATAAGACAGGGTTTGCAGACCGGTCACCATTCTGGTCGCTCTTTTCTGAACTTGCTCCAGTTTGTTGATGTCTTTTTTAAAATGTGGTGCCCAAAATTGGACACAATATTCCAGATAAGGTCTGACCAAAGAGGAGTAGAGGGAAATAATTACTTCACGTGATCTAGACTGTATGCTTCTGTTAATACATCCTAGAATTGCATTTGCCTTTTTTGCTGCTGCATCACACTGTTGACTCATATTCAGTTTGTGATCTATTAGTATACCCAAGTCTTTTTCACATGTGCTGTCACTTAGCCCTATTCCTCCCATTCTATATATGCTTTTTTTATTTTTATTGCCCAGATGTAGTACTTTGCATTTCTCCCTGTTAAAAACCATTCTGTTAGTTGCTGCCCACTTCTCCAGTTTATTTAAATCTTTTTGAATCCTCTCTCTCTCTTCTCTAGTATTAGCTATCCCTCCTAGCTTTGAATCATCAGCAAATTTAATCAGTTTACCCTCAATTCCTTCATCTAAATCGTTGATAAAGATGTTGAACAATACAGGGCCCAGGACAGAGCCCTGTGGTACCCCACATAGTGTTAGTGCCGCTACATAACGGATGCCGTCAGCGCATTAAACACAACGCAATGTGAACCCAGGCATAAAGGAGTTGGCTGGTCTAAATCCACAAGCCTGCAGTCCCTCTATGTGTCAACTATGACTGTAGACCTGCGAATCCTCAAAGTGAACGCACTGTGCGCTGTGAGGATTTGCCAGTCTCAGAGCCGGGAACAGCAGTCACGGGGCTACAAGGGTGTAACATGCAGACTCCCGGCCAGAATTCAGCTAGAGGAACTGTTGGTGAATATCAGTCTGCACTTGGACCGCAGTGCATGGACCGGCCGCGGGTCTCCAGACCTGAACCCCGCAGCATGCATGAGGCTGGGAGATCAGCGCTCAGTCCATACACTGCAGTGTGAGCGCAGATCCCACTTGTATTAATATCATTCCCTCCCCCCTTTCACACTCCAGCCAAAACGTATAAGCTACTGGGTGATCCTGAGCTGCTGCCTGATGCTGTAATGGGGCATTTGGTTTCACAGCAGCGCTCAGGGTCATCCAGTAGCTTATAAATCAGGGGTGTGGAGTCGGAGTCGTGGAGTCGGAGTTAGTTTTGGTTGGAGTCGAAATGTACCGACTCCAGCTTTAAAAAAAATGTATTAATATTTCATAATTGATCTTTCATATGAATTTTATAAATGTTACTCAAATATATATGTTCTATCAAACTATGATCAACAGTGATAAGCAGTTCTGCTGGAGATAGAGACATTTCTTACTTCTTGTGTGTCACTGTTCTCCACTGCCCTTATCTAATCTTATACTTGGCTAACCTCATACTGCCCCAACCCCCCTACTTACAATGTATGAAACTGAAAGTGAAAATGTGTTGCAAATTCTTAGTAGTAAAGCTCCTCCTCTAGACTAGATCATGCTAGGTGTGCTCTTCCAAGCATCTCACAGCTGCCTGCTACTCAGAAGAGGAAGACTGTAAGAAGTATTATCCTTTCAACAAACTTTGCATCAGTTAACTGTGAGTACATGAGGAATAATAACAGTATTACTGATGACTATATCAGTTGTATGACCTGGCAATAATTTTGTACAATTGTTTTTAGGAAAAACAATTGTCATTTGGATTGTGAATGCAGAATTAAAAACCTGAGAATGTCAAAGAATCATCACATTAAATCAGCTGTATTTGAACATTTCACCATCACTCAAGATAGAAAACATTATGTCTGTCAGTGTATGACAAATGATCCAGACGAAAACAAATGATGTGAAGCCAAGATGAGTGCATATTCAGGCAAAGATAAAAATGCTCCTACCAGAGCTTCTAATCTAAAGAGACATTTACAGCACTTTCATCCAGAAGTACTGAAAGCAGTGGATGAGAAAGACTGCATCCAAACCAATGAACCAGTGCCCAGCTCTTCCAGCCAAACAAAGGAGCAGAGAACTTTGCAGCCATCAGTTGCAAGATATTTTGTCAGTGACAAAGAGAGGAGTCACAAAGCTCGGCAGACACTGCGGGACTCATCACTGCCCCATTACACTGATCACTGATCACCAAGTACTCCAATATTGAGGGGGAAGTGAAAAAGGGAGATCACAGGGCCAAAAATAGGATTGTGACTGCAAGACCTACAATAATTACCGTAACAGACCGAAAACAGTCAGTGACCGCAACAACACTGGTGCAACAATGCAACCTGAGCCACAATGCGAGAACAGATGTCAGACAAACCTTTGCGTCTGTGCACACGTGGCGGATTCTGCCCTGCGGATCCGCACCAGATTCTCCTGCGGTGTACAGTATCATTCTATTCTATGTAAAACCAAAAACGCTGTGCACACGCTGCAGATTTTCTGCGAAATTCAATCAGCAGCATGTCAATTCTTTTGTGCGGATCCGCAGCGTTTTCACACCTGCTCCATTACAGAAATCCGCACAAAATCCACAGTAAATACCTGAGAATTTAGCAAAATCCGAGCGGAAAAATCCACAGCACAATCCGCAATGTGTGCATTAGAGTGACCGGATCTCCAAAAGGCCAAAAATTTGGATTTTTTCAAACTTTGAGCGACGAGCGGCACGGGTTAACGTCGTTTGATCGAGCTCAAATTTTGGCTCTCTTAATATCTGGAAAGGGTAATCGTTTTATGGGGTCCAAACGAACAAGATTCCGACATTTTTTTCCCCCCATTAGAGATCCGGTCACTCTAGTGTGCATATAACCTTAGAGGAAGCCTTCACCATGTGATCAGTATCATCCCCTTCAAATCACAGCTCTTATTAAATGCAAGACAAATGTGGTTGAAGACTTACTGCTCCTATATACAAAAACAACTAAGATAATACTGCCCCTATGTACAAGAATATAACTACTATAATACTGCTCCTATGTACAACAATATAATTACTATAATACTGCCCCTATGTACAAGAATATAACTACTATAATAATGCCCCTATGTACAAGAATATAACTACTATAATAATGCCCCTATGTACAAGAATATAACTACTATAATACTGCCCCCTATGTACAAGAATATAACTACTATAATACTTCCCCCTATGTACAAGAATATAACTACTATAATACTGCCCCCTATGTACAAGAATATAACTACTATAATAATGCCCCTATGTACAAGAATATATAACTACTATAATAATGCCCCTATGTACAAGAATATAACTACTATAATACTGCCCCCTATGTACAAGAATATAACTACTATAATACTGCTCCTATGTACAATAATATAACTACTATAATACTGCCCCTATGTACAAGAATATAACTACTATAATACTGCTCCTATGTACAAGAATATAACTACTATAATACTTCCCCCTATGTACAAGAATATAACTACTATAATACTGCCCCCTATGTACAAGAATATAACTACTATAATAATGCCCCTATGTACAAGAATATAACTACTATAATACTGCTCCTATGTACAAGAATATAACTACTATAATACTTCCCCTATGTACAAGAATATAACTACTATAATAATGCCCCTATGTACAAGAATATAACTACTATAATACTTCCCCCTATAATACTGCTCCTATGTACAAGAATATAACTACTATAATACTTCCCCCTATGTACAAGAATATAACTACTATAATACTGCCCCCTATGTACAAGAATATAACTACTATAATAATGTCCCTATGTACAAGAATATAACTACTATAATACTGCTCCTATGTACAAGAATATAACTGCTATAATACTTCCCCCTATGTACAAGAATATAACTACTATAATACTGCCCCCTATGTACAAGAATATAACTACTATAATAATGCCCCTATGTACAAGAATATAACTACTATAATAATGCCCCTATGTACAAGAATATAACTACTATAATACTTCCCCCTATGTACAAGAATATAACTACTATAATACTTCCCCTATGTACAAGAATATAACTACTATAATACTGCCCCTATGTACAAGAATATAACTACTATAATAATGCCCCTATGTACAAGAATATAACTACTATAATAATGCCCCTATGTACAAGAATATAACTACTATAATACTTCCCCCATGTACAAGAATATAACTACTATAATACTTCCCCCTATGTACAAGAATATAACTACTATAATACTGCCCCCTATGTACAAGAATATAACTACTATAATAATGCCCCTATGTACAAGAATATAACTACTATAATACTGCTCCTATGTACAAGAATATAACTACTATAATACTGCCCCCATGTACAAGAATATAACTACTATAATAATGCCCCTATGTACAAGAATATAACTACTATAATACTTCCCCCTATAATACTGCTCCTATGTACAAGAATATAACTGCTATAATACTGCTCCTATGTACAAGAATATAACTGCTATAATACTTCCCCCTATGTACAAGAATATAACTACTATAATACTGCCCCCTATGTACAAGAATATAACTACTATAATAATGCCCCTATGTACAAGAATATATAACTACTATAATAATGCCCCTATGTACAAGAATATAACTACTATAATACTGCCCCCTATGTACAAGAATATAACTACTATAATACTGCTCCTATGTACAATAATATAACTACTATAATACTGCCCCTATGTACAAGAATATAACTACTATAATACTGCTCCTATGTACAAGAATATAACTACTATAATACTTCCCCCTATGTACAAGAATATAACTACTATAATACTGCCCCCTATGTACAAGAATATAACTACTATAATAATGCCCCTATGTACAAGAATATAACTACTATAATACTGCTCCTATGTACAAGAATATAACTACTATAATACTTCCCCCTATGTACAGGAATATAACTACTATAATACTGCCCCCTATGTACAAGAATATAACTACTATAATAATGCCCCTATGTACAAGAATATAACTACTATAATAATGCCCCTATGTACAAGAATATAACTACTATAATACTTCCCCCTATGTACAAGAATATAACTACTATAATACTTCCCCCTATGCACAAGAATATAACTACTATAATACTGCCCCTATGTACAAGAATATAACTACTATAATAATGCCCCTATGTACAAGAATATAACTACTATAATACTGCCCCCTATGTACAAGAATATAACTACTATAATACTGCTCCTATGTACAATAATATAACTACTATAATACTGCCCCCATGTACAAGAATATAACTACTATAATACTGCTCCTATGTACAAGAATATAACTACTATAATACTTCCCCCTATGTACAAGAATATAACTACTATAATACTGCCCCCTATGTACAAGAATATCACTACTATAATACTGCTCATATGTATAAGAATATAACTACTATAATACTGCCCCCTATGTACAAGAATATAACTACTATAAAACTGCTCCTATGTACAAGAATATAACTACTATAATACTGCCCTCTATGTACAAGAATATAACTACTATAATACTGACCCCTATGTACAAAAATATAACTACTATAATACTGCTCCTATGTACATGAATATAACTACTATAATACTGCCCCCTATGTACAAGAATATAACTACTATAAAACTGCTCCTATGTACAAGAATATAACTACTATAATACTGCCCTCTATGTACAAGAATATAACTACTATAATACTGCCCCCTATGTACAAGAATATCACTACTATAATACTGCTCATATGTACAAGAATATAACTACTATAATACTGCCCCCTATGTACAAGAATATAACTACTATAAAACTGCTCCTATGTACAAGAATATAACTACTATAATACCGCCCTCTATGTACAAGAATATAACTACTATAATACTGCCCCCTATGTACAAGAATATAACTACTATAATACTGTCCCCTATGTACAAGAATATAACAACTATAATACTGCTCCTATGTACAAGAATATAACTACTATAATACTCCCTCAATGTACAAGAATATAACTACTATAATACTGCCCCTATGTACAAGAATATAACTACTATAATACTGCCCCTAAGTACAAGAATATAACTACTATAATACTGCCCCTATGTACAAGAATATAACTACTATAATACTGCTCCTATGTACAAGAATATAACTACTTTTATTCTGCTCCTATGTACAAGAATATAACTACTATAATACTGCCACCTATGTACAAGAATATAACTACTATAATACAGCTCCTATGTACAAGAATATAACTACTATAATACTGCCCCCAATGTACAAGAATATAACGACTATTATACTGCCCCCTATGTACAAGAATATAACTACTATAATACTGCCACCTATGTACAAGAATATAACTACTATAATACTGCCCCCCTATGTACAAGAATATAACTACTATAATACTGCCCCCAATGTACAAGAATATAACGACTATTATACTGCCCCCTATGTACAAGAATATAACTACTATAATACTGCCCTTATTTACAAGAATATAACTACTATAATACTGCCCCCTATGTACAAGAATATAACTACTATAATACTGCTCCTATGTACACGAATATAACTACAATAATACTGCCCCTATATACAAGAATATAACTACTATAATACTGCTCCTATGTACAAGAACATAACTACTATAATACTGCCCCTATGTACAAGAATATAACTACTATAATACTGCCCCCAATGTACAAGAATATAACGACTATTATACTGCCCCCTATGTACAAGAATATAACTACTATAATACTGCCTCTATGTACAAGAATATAACTACTATAATACAGCCCCTATGTACAAGAATATAACTACTATAATACTGCCCCTATGTACAAGAATATAACTACTATACGGTAATACTGCTCCTATGTACACGAATATAACTACAATAATACTGCCCCTATATACAAGAATATAACTACTATAATACTGCTCCTATGTACAAGAATATAATTACTATAATACTTCCCCTATGTACAAGAATATAACTACTATAATACTGCCCCCTATGTACAAGAATATAACTACTATAATACTGCCCCCTATGTACAAGAATATAACTACTATAATACTTCCCCTATGTACAAGAATATAACTACTATAATACTGCTCCTATGTACAAGAATATAACTACTATAATACTGCCCCTTATGTACAAGAATATAACAACTATAATACTGCTCCTATGTACAAGAATATAACTACTATAATACTGCCCCCTATGTACAAGAATATAACTACTATAATACTGCCCCCTATGTACAAGAATATAACAACTATAATACTGCTCCTATGTACAAGAATATAACTACTATAATACTGCCTCTATGTACAAGAATATAACTACAATAATACTGCCCCTATGTACAAGAATATAACTACTATAATACTGCCCCTAAGTACAAGAATATAACTACTATAATACTGCCCCTATGTACAAGAATATAACTACTATAATACTGCTCCTATGTACAAGAATATAACTACTATTACACTGCTCTTATGTACAAGAATATAACTACTATAACACTGCCCCCAATGTACAAGAATATAACGACTATTATACTGCCCCCTATGTACAAGAATATAACTACTATAATACTGCCACCTATGTACAAGAATATAACTACTATAATACTGCCCCTATGTACAAGAATATAACTACTACCGTGTTTCCCTGAAAGTAGAACCCCCCCGAAAGTAAGACAGGGTGGGGGCTACGGGGGGGTCCTTCAATGTAAGGCCTCCCCCGAATGTAAGGCAGGGTTGGGGGCCGCTGTGAAATGTAAGGCCCTTACCTTTGGGCCGCCGCTGTCCCCCATTGGGTCCCCAGGCTCCAGAGGTGTCCTCAGGTGCAGCTGGGCGGGTCCAGCGCTCATGGGGTTAACTCGCCGTGTTAACCCCGCAATCCGCCCAGCTCAACAGCTCATTGGCCGCCCCTGTTCCCCACGTCACCGCCGGCCCCCGGCTCGAGCACTGATTGGTCCAGCAGCTCGGGCTGTAATTGGCCGCCCCAGCCCCACGTCACTGCTGTTTCCCTGCTGATTGGCACAGCGTTCCCTGCAGCACAGGCCTTCGGCACCCACAGCCGCACCGCAGAGGAAAACGTCCAGCATTTAAAAACCAAGTAGGGAAACATGTACTGTATAGGGTATGGGGCTGTGTGCAGTGGGATACGGCACTGTTATGGGGTGTGGGGCTGTGTGCAGTGGGATACGGCACTGTTATGGGGTGTGGGGCTGTGTGCAGTGGGATACGGCACTGTTATGGGGTGTGGGGCTGTGTGCAGTGGGATACGGCACTGTTATGGGGTGTGGGGCTGTGTGCAGTGGGATACGGCACTGTTATGGGGTGTGGGGCTGTGTGCAGTGGGATACGGCACTGTTATGGGGTGTGGGGCTGTGTGCAGTGGGATACGGCACTGTTATGGGGTGTGGGGCTGTGTGCAGTGGGATACGGCACTGTTATGGGGTGTGGGGCTGTGTGCAGTGGGATACGGCACTGTTATGGGGTGTGGGGCTGTGTGCAGTGGGATACGGCACTGTTATGGGGTATAACAGCATGTTAATAAATGTTAATTTATTGGTTAAAAAGAAATTGTCATGTAAGACCTCCCCCGAAAGTAAGACAGGGTGGGACTTTTTGGGGTAAAATTAATGTAAGACAGGGTCTTACTTTCTGGGAAACACGGTATAATTGTGCCCCCAATGTACAAGAATATAACGACTATTATACTGCCCCCTATGTACAAGAATATAACTACTATAATACTGCCCCTATGTACAAGAATATGACAACTATAATACTGCCCCCTATGTACAAGAATATAACTACTATAATACTGCCCCTATGTAAAAGAATATAACTACTATAATACAGCCCCTATGTACAAGAATATAACTACTATAATACTGCCACTATGTACAAGAATATAACTACTATAATACTGCTCCTATGTACACGAATACAACTACAATAATACTGCCGCTATATACAAGAATATAACTACTATAATAATGCTCCTATGTACAAGAATATAACTACTATAATACTGCCCCTATGTACAAGAATATAACTACTATAATAATGCCCCCTATGTACAAGAATATAACTACTATAATACTGCCCCTATGTAAAAGAATATAACTACTATAATACAGCCTGTTTTGAGTTCATTTTCCCCTTTACCACTGAGGCCCGATGAACTCCCTCTTCTAGTAAAGAAAGATAGTGAGCCTGATTATCAGGCATCTGGGTCTAATGATGATGATTGGCTGAGTGGAGTTTCTGACTGGATATAAGGCTGTCCACGCCCGTCTGCTTTGCGGGTGATTGCTCTGTGGGTCCTTGGATACCAGTCTGAATTCCTGCTCTCCAAAAGCTAATTTTTCTGCTCTTCCGTTTGCACTTGTACGTTGTTTTTGTTTTTACTGGATTTCTGTCATTCCCTGCTGGGGTGATCTGAATTCCTTTAGCTCTGTCTTCAGAAAATACCTGAGTGCTGATATAGTTTTTGAAGCCTAGCTGCTTCAGGGCCTTTTTCCATATCAGCCTGTTGGCTTATGTCTTTTCAGGGTTTTTGCAGATTGCAGACAGCTCCTATCCTATCCTGTCCTATTTTAGTGAGTTTGGGCCCCATTGTTTGCTCAGCCTATCTTTCTATCTGTGTGTGTGTTTTTTCCTCTTGCTTCACCGTCATTATATGTTGGGGGCTGCCTTTTACTTTGGGGTCTGCTCTGGGGCAGTTTAGTTTTCCTTTTCTGTCTTTAGACTATTTAGTTTCTCCGGCTGTGATCGAGGGGTCTAGGGCACCGTAGGAACCCCCCACGGCTACTGCTAGTTGTGTTGTTAGGTTCAGGGGTCTGCAATCTGATAGTTGCCAACTTCTCCGGTTTTCTGGACTTAGCTGCTATTTTTGTGTCTGCCTCCTACGGTGACTCATTCATAACAGAATCACCCGCCGAACCGCAGATCCTAGGGTACTCAATAGCAGGAAAGAATTGTAAAAAAAAAAAAAAAAAGTGTGTATATTTTTTCCTCTATATATCCGAGGCTGTAGGGGGATTTTTTTTTCTCACAATGGAGATAAAGCAATTGTCTGATCGTGTGGAGCAGCTCGCTGCGGAAGTGCGGGGAATTTCCGCCTACCTTGCTCATTCTCATACTGCTGAACCAAAGATTCCCACACCTGATGTATTTTTTGGGGATCGGTCTAAATTTTTGAATTTCAAAAATAATTGTAAATTATTTTTTGCCTTGAAGCCTAACTCGTCGGGGAGCTCCGCGCAGCAGGTTAAAATTGTCATCTCTTTGCTGCGTGGCGATCCCCAGGATTGGGCGTTTTCTTTGAAACCTGATGATCCTATTCTGACTAGTGTGAACGCATTTTTTCAAGCCTTGGGGTTGTTGTATGACGAACCTAATGCCATTGATCAGGCTGAAAAGACCCTGCTGGCATTGAACCAGGGTCAAGATTCTGCAGAGTCGTACTGTCAAAAATTCCAAAAGTGGGCGGTACTTACTACCTGGAATGATAATGCCTTGGCTGCTCTCTTTCGGAAGGGTTTGTCAGAAGCCGTAAAAGATACTATGGTGGGATTTCCTGTTCCCTCTGGTCTTGACGATTCTATGTCATTAGCCATTCAGATTGATCGGCGTTTGCGCGAACGCAAAACTGCACGAGTGGTGTTGCCACTTGTTGAACGAGTGTCTGAGCCTATGCAATGTGATAGAGTTTTGTCCAGAGAGCAGCGTTAGGAGTTCAGAAGGCGTAATAAGTTGTGTTTTTTCTGTGGAGATGCCTCGCATATTATTTCTGTCTGTCCTAAACGAGAGAAACGCTTTGCACACACGTTTTCTGTTGGTGGTGTTCAACCTAAGTTTCTTCTGGCTATTACTCTGATCTGCTCCCTGTCCACATTTTCCGCCAAGGCTTTTGTGGATTCGGGAGCAGCTCTAAACCTAATGGACTTGGATTTTGCTAAACGTTGTGGATTTCCGATGACACCTCTGCAGACGCCTATTCCTTTGAGGGGGATTGATGCTACTCCTTTAGCAAAAAATAAACCTCAGTTTTGGACCCAGGTGGTAATGCGGGTCGCCCCAGACCATTAAGAAAATTGCAGATTTTTGGTGTTGCATAATCTGCATGATACCATTGTTCTGGGGTTTCCCTGGTTGCAAATTCATAATCCAGTTTTGGATTGAAAATCTGTGTCTGTGGTGAGTTAGGGTTGTCGGTGTGCCTTTAGTGAGGCTCCGGTGCTTTCCACCTCTCCTCAGTCGCATGATGTTCCTGAATATTTGGCGGACTTTTATGATGTATTTAGTGAGAATGAGTCTGCGTCTCTGCCTCCTCATAGAAGTTATGACTGTGCAATTGAACTGAGCCCGGGGTGTAAATTCCCCAAGGGTCGGCTCTTCAATTTATCTGTACCCGAGCACGAGGCTATGCGATCCTATATTAAGGAAGCGTTGGAGAAGGGTCATATTAGACCATCCTCGTCACCCTTAGGTGCCGGGTTTTTTTTTGTAGCCAAAAAAGATGGATCATTAAGACCTTGTATTGATTATCGTGCCCTCAACAAAATTACTGTTAAATATCAGTATCCGTTACCCCTGATTTCGGATCTATTCTCTAGAGTTAAAGGTGCTTGTTGGTTTACCAAGCTTGACCTCAGGGGGGAGTATAATCTTATTCGCATTAAGCATGGGGATGAATGGAAGACGGCGTTTAATACTCCGGAGGGACATTTTGAGTACCTGGTGATGCCTTTTGGGCTCACTAATGCCCCTTCTGTCTTCCAGTGCTTCATGAACGATATTTTCCGAGATTTTGTCGATAAATTTTTGATTATCTATCTGGATGATATTTTGATCTTCTCCAAGGATTGGGATTCTCATGTGGAACATATTCGGACTGTGTTCCGGATCTTGAGGGAGAATTCCCTGTATGTCAAAGGATCTAAATGCCTTTTTGGAGTACAGAGGATTTCTTTTTTGGGATTTATTTTGTCTCCGTCAACTATTGAAATGGACCCGGCCAAGGTACAGGCCATTCACGATTGGGTTCAGCCCACTTCTTTGAAGGCCCTTCAGAAGTTTTTGGGTTTTGCTAATTTTTATCGGAAATTTATAGCAAAATTTTCTAGTATTGCCAAGCTATTGACTGATTTGACTAGGAAGGGTGCTGATGTGTTGAATTGGTCTCCAGAGGCTGTTTCTTCCTTTCAGGAGCTGAAGCGAAGATTCACCTCCGCCCCGGTTTTGCGGCAACCTGATGTCTCACTTCCGTTCCAGGTAGAGGTGGATGCTTCTGAGATTGGTGCAGGAGCTGTTTTGTCCCAAAAGGATCCTGTAACATCTAAACTGAATCCCTGTGCTTTCTTTTCCCGAAAGTTCTCTCCATCTGAACGTAACTATGATGTGGGGAATCGGGAACTGTTGGCCATGAAATGGGCATTTGAGGAGTGGAGACATTGGTTGGAGGGAGCTAAGCATCAAGTCGTGGTCCTCACTGACCACAAGAATTTGATTTACCTAGAGTCGGCTAAGCGCTTGAACCCTAGACAGGCTAGGTGGGCCTTGTTTTTTACACGTTTTGATTTTGTGGTTTCTTTTCTTCCTGGAACTAAGAATGTCAAGGCTGACGCCCTCTCTAGGAGCTTCTTTGCTGATTCTCCTGTGGTGACCAAACCTGCTACCATCTTAGGCGAAGGGGTAGTTCTTTCTGCCATCTCGCCCGATTTGAGACGTGCTCTGGAAGAGTTCCAGGAGGACAAACCTGAGCGTTGTCCCAGTGGAAAGTTGTATGTTCCTGACCAGTGGAAGAAGAGAGTGATGTCTGAAGTTCATTGCTCTGCTTTGGCTGGTCATCCAGGTATTTTTGGTACTAGAGATTTGGTGAGTCTGTCTTTTTGGTGGCCCTCCTTGTCTCGTGATGTCAGGAATTTTGTGCAGTCCTGTGGGACTTGCTCCCGGTCTAAATAGTGTTCTCGCTCTAGTGGGTTGTTGATGCCTTTGCCTGTCCCCAAGAGGCCATGGACCCATATTTCAATGGATTTTATCTCTGATATGCCTGTCTCTCAGAGAATGACTGTTATTTGGGTGATTTGTGATATTCTCTAAGATGGTCCATCTTGTACCACTCCCTAAGTTGCCGTCTTCCTCTGAGTTGGTGCCCCTGTTTCTACAACAGGTGGTTCGCTTGCACGGGATTCCTGAGAACATTGTATCTGACAGAGGGGTTCAGTTTGTGTCTAGATTTTGGAGAACTTTCTGTTCCAAGCTGGGAATTCAGTTGTCCTTCTCCTCTGCTTTTCACCCTCAAACCAATGGGCAGACAGAGAGAACAAACCAGACCTTGGAGTCATATTTGAGATGTTTTATTTCCGCTGATCAGGATGATTGGGTTTCATTTTTGCCCTTGGCCGAATTTGCTTTAAATAATAGAGTAAAAAATAAAAAACAAATCTGAACTGAGAAAAGTAAGTTACTGTGTATGCACAATGTAAGTGCATATTAACACATGACCATTAACCAGAGAAAACAAAAAGCAAAAAACACAAATATCCTGAACTAAAAGTAAAAAATATACTGCAAATAATGCATAAAGGTAATAATAATAATAATAATAATAATAATAATAATAATAATAATAATAATAATAATAATAATAATAAGGGTATTTAGTAAACATAATTTTGATCAAAATAATGTACAAGCCATCCCGCCACGTCACGGCAACCATCCAGTCTGGCCTAAGCTGTTACAAGTGGTTCAGCCGCTCGTCCCTTATTCACATTCACGCCACTTGGCAAGTGATAAGGTTTTAAATACTAGAGTAGGGACTGTCCCACAAGGGTTGCCGTGACGTGGCGGGATGGCTTGTACATTATTTTGATCAAAATTATGTTTACTAAATACCCTTATTATTATTATTACCTTTATGCATTATTTGCAGTATATTTTTTACTTTTAGTTCAGGATATTTGTGTTTTTTGCTTTTTGTTTTCTTTAAATAATAGAGCTAGTTCTGCCACTTTGATGTCACCTTTTTTTTTGTAACTTTGGGTTTCATCCTCGATTCTCTTCAGGGCAGGTGGAGTCTTCTGCCTGCCCAGGTGTTGACACTGTGGTGGAGAGAATGCACCAGATCTGGGACCAAGTGGTGGATAAGTTATCTCTCTCCCAGGAAAAGGCCCAGCGGTTTTCCAACCGACATAGGACCATTGGTCCCCAGTTTAAGGTTGGTGATATGGTGTGGTTATCATCAAAAAATATTGCTATGAAGGTGGCTTCTCCTAAGTTTAAGCCTAGATTTATTGGACCTTACAAGATTTTGGAGATTATTAATCCGGTCTCTTTTCGTTTGGCTCTTCCTGTCACATTTAAAATCCATAATGTGTTCCATAAATCTTTGTTGAAGAGGTTTGTTGAACCTGTTGTTCCTGGGGTGGCACCTCCAGACCCTGTATTGGTTGAAGGTAACATGGAATATGAGGTAGAGAAGGTAATGGATTCCCGTCTGGCTAGACGGGGACTCCAGTATTTGGTTAAATGGAAGGGTTATGGTCAGGAGGATAATTCCTGGGTCTCTGCCTCTGATATTCATGCCAAAAGATTGGTGCGTGCCTTTCATCGGGCTCACCCTGATCGCCCTGGTGGCGTGGTTGAGGGTTCGGTGACCCCTCCTCAAGGGGGAGGTACTGTTGTGAGTTCATTTTCCCCTTTACCACTGAGGTCCGATGAACTCCCTCCTCTAGTAAAGAAAGATAGTGAGCCTGATTATCAGGCATCAGGGTCTAATGAGGATGATTGGCTGAGTGGAGTTTCTGACTGGATATAAGGCTGTCCACGCCCATCTGCTCTGCGGGTGATTGCTCTGTGGATCCTTGGATACCAGTCTGAATTCCTGTTCTCCAAAAGCTAAGTTTTCTGCTCTTCCGTTTGCACTTGTACGTTGTTTTTGTTTTTGCTGGATTTCTGTCATTCCCTGCTGGGGTGATCTGAATTCCTTTAGCTCTGTCTTCAGAAAATACCTGAGTGCTGATATAGTTTTTGAAGCCTAGCTGCTTCAGGGCCTTTTTCCATATCAGCCTGTTGGCTTATGTCTTTTCAGGGTTTTTGCAGATTGCAGACAGCTCCTATCCTATCCTATTTTAGTGAGTTTGGGCCCCATTGTTTGCTCAGCCTATCTTTCTATCTGTGTGTGTGTTTTTTCCTCTTGCTTCACCGTCATTATATGTTGGGGGCTGCCTTTTACTTTGGGGTCTGCTCTGGGGCAGTTCAGTTTTCCTTTTCTGTCTTTAGGCTATTTAGTTTCTCCGGCTGTGATCGAGGGGTCTAGGGCACCGTAGGAACCCCCCACGGCTACTGCTAGTTGTGTTGTTAGGTTCAGGGGTCTGCAATCTGATAGTTGCCAACTTCTCCGGTTTTCTGGACTTAGCTGCTATTTTTGTGTCTGCCTCCTACGGTGACTCATTCATAACAACAGCCCCTATGTACAAGAATATAACTACTATAATACTGCCACCTATGTACAAGAATATAACTACTATAATACTGCCCCTATGTACAAGAATATAACTACTATAATACTGCCCTCTATGTAGAAGAATATAACTACTATAATACTACCCCTATGTACAAGAATATAATTACTATAATACTGCCCCTATGTCCAAGAATATATCTACTATAATACTGCTCCTATGCACAATAATATAACTACTATAATACTGTCCCTATATACAAGAATATAACTACTATAATACTGCCCCCCCATGTACAAGAATATAACTACTATAATACTGCCCTCTATGTAGAAGAATATAACTACTATAATACTACCCCTATGTACAAGAATATAACTACTATAATACTGCCCCTATGTACAAGAATATAACTACTATAATACTGCCCCCTATGTACAAGAATATAACTAATATAATACTGCCCCTATGTACAAGAATATAACTACTATAATACTGCTCCTATATACAAGAATATAACTACTATAATACTGCTCCTATGTACAAAAATATAACTACTATAATACTACCCCTATGTACAAGAATATAACTACTATAATACTGCCCCTATGTACAAGAATATAGCTACTATAATACTGCTCCTATGTACAAGAATATAACTACTATAATACTGCTCCTATGTACAAGAATATAACTACTATAATACTGCCCCATGTACAAGAATATAACTACTATAATACTGCCCCTAAGTACAAGAATATAACTACTATAATACTGCCCCTATGTACAAGAATATATCTACTATAATACTGCTCCTATGTACAAGAATATAACTACTATAATATTGCTCCTATGTACAAGAATATAACTACTATAATACTGCCCCCAATGTACAAGAATATATTGACTATTATACTGCCCCCTATGTACAAGAATATAACTACTATAATACTGCCACCTATGTACAAGAATATTACTATAATACTGCCCCCTATGTACAAGAATATAACTACTATAATACTGCCCCAATGTACAAGAATATAACTACTATTATACTGCCCCTATGTACAAGAATATAACTGCTATAATAATGCCCCTATGTACAAGAATATAACTACTATAATACTGCCCCGTATGTACAAGAATATAACTACTATAATACTGCCCCTATGTAAAAGAATATAACTACTATAATACTGCTCCTATGTACACGAATATAACTACAATAATACTGTCTCTATATACAAGAAAATAACTACTATAATACTGCTCCTATGTACAAGAATATAACTACTATAATACTGCCCCTATATACAAGAATATAACTACTATAATACTGCCCCTATGTACAAGAATATAACTACTATAATACTGCCCCTATGTACAAGAATATAACTACTATAATACTGCCCCTATGTACAAGAATATAACTACTATAATACTGCCCCCAATGCACAAGAATATAACGACTATTATACTGCCCCCTATGTACAAGAATATAACTACTATAATACTGCTCCTATGTACAAGAATATAACTACTATAATACTGCCCCCTATGTACAAGAATATAACTACTATAATACTGCCCCTATGTAAAAGAATAGAACTACTATAATACAGCCCCTATGTACAAGAATATAACTACTATAATACTGCCCCTATGTACAAGAATATAACTACTATAATACTGCTCCTATGTACACGAATATAACTACAATAATACTGCCCCTATATACAAGAATATAACTACTATAATACTGCCCCCTATGTACAAGAATATAACTACTATAATACTGCTCCTATGTACAAGAATATAACTACTATAATACTGCCCCCTATGTACAAGAATATAACTACTATAATACTGCCCCTATGTAAAAGAATAGAACTACTATAATACAGCCCCTATGTACAAGAATATAACTACTATAATACTGCCCCTATGTACAAGAATATAACTACTATAATACTGCTCCTATATACAAGAAAATAACTACTATAATACTGCTCCTATGTACAAGAATATAACTACTATAATACTGCCCCTATATACAAGAATATAACTACTATAATACTGCCCCTATGTACAAGAATATAACTACTATAATACTGCCCCTATGTACAAGAATATAACTACTATAATACTGCCCCTATGTACAAGAATATAACTACTGTAATACTGCTCCTATGTACAAGAATATAACTACTATAATACTGCCCCTATGTACAAGAATATAACTACTATAATACTGCCCCTATGTACAAGAATATAACTACTATAATACTGCTCCTATGTACACGAATATAACTACAATAATACTGCCCCTATATACAAGAATATAACTACTATAATACTGCTCCTATGTACAAGAATATAACTACTATAATACTTCCCCTATGTACAAGAATATAACTACTATAATACTGCCCCCTATGTACAAGAATATAACTACTATAATACTGCGCCTACGTACAAGAATATAACTACTATAATACTGCTCCTATGTACACGAATATAACTATGATACTGCCCCTATGTACAATATAACTACTATAATACTGCCACTATGTACAAGAATATAACTACTATAATACTGCCCCCCATGTACAAGAAAATAACTACTATAATACTGCCCTCTATGTAGAAGAATATAACTACTATAATACTACCCCTATGTACAAGAATATAACTACTATAATACTGCCCCTATGTCCAAGAATATATCTAGTATAATACTGCCCCTATGTACAATAATATAACTACTATAATACTGCCTCTATATACAAGAATATAACTACTATAATACTGCCCCCTATGTACAAGAATAACTACGATAATACTGCTCCTATCTACAAAAATATAACTACTACAAAACTGCCCATATGTACAAGAATATAACTACTATAATACTGCCCCTATGTACAATATAACTACTATAATACTGCCCCTATATACAAGAATATAAGTACTATAATACTGCCCCCAATGTACAAGAATATAACTACTATAATACTGCCCCTATGTACAAGAATATAACTACTATAATACTGCCCCCTATGTACAAGAATATAACTGTTATGCCGCGCTCACCAGGAGGCGGGGCTTCGGTCCCGTCGTCACTCCCTCCGGTACGGCGGTCCTTCGGGGGCTCCCATCAGGTGCGCAAGCGCAGCTCTCGTCCCTGGGGCTCCTCCTCCATGTCACGTTTGCACGCTCCTGTCAGTGCTGTCTCCAGGTCGGCCTCTCTATGGTAATGGAGGACCTTACCCAGAAGCTGTAGTGGTCATGTGCCTTCTGGTTAGGATCTGACCCGGAACCTGTCATGGTCATGTGCTATATCAGGCTACCTTCTCCTATGGGAGGTGCCTGATTATTGTTGTGCTTCCTGGCTGGGACGTCTGTGTCTCTGCCAGGCTGTTCGCTGTACTCAGATCCTCTGTTCAGTCTTGTGTTCTTGGTGCTCAGGGCACCCTTTCTGAACTTCCATTCCGCTCTGTCTTTGCTCAGTCGTGCCCTCTGGCATCCACTCGGATCTTGTGTTCTGTCTCTTGCTCCGCTGTGCCCCCGGGCACTCTCTCTGTCTCTATACTCTAATGCTCCTCCTGGCACGACTGCTGCTCCAGTCTGTACTCTGTCGTGCTCCTTGCACGCGTCTTGCTTGGTTTACCTACGGATGTATTACTCGCCACACGTGCTCACGTGTACCTGTCTCGCACTATCCTGTAGTTAGCGCACTTCCGTGTACACACCTGGTGTTCCTAGTATCCAGTACCGTCCCTCAGTCATACCCACCCGTGTCTCCTGTGAGCCGTCCCTCTCGGAACCGGCTACCGTGGTACTCGAACCCCTGGGCCTGCCCCTAACGGCCCATGTATAGGGGTCGGTTCCAACTGGCAGCTCGCCCGGGGCCCCTCGGTGCCAAGGTCCAGAGGGTCCACTCCTGGAGTTTCTGGCTCCAGACCATCCATTCTAACAGTATAATCAGGCCATGGACCCCGCTGGTACTGTGGCTTCCGTCCAATAGGAGCTGGCGTTCCTCCGGGAAAACCAGACTAGAATTATGTTATTTCTCAAGTCCATGGAGTCCTGTTTATCTGCCTTACAGTCCTCTGAGCCTGGGAATGCTGCCCAGTTGTCCAGTCTCCAGCAGTAACTCACGCAGCAACGCGACTCCCAGGCCCAGATCCTCAACTATATGTCGTCGGTAGATAATCGGCTCCTATCTATACAATCCGTTTCTGCCCAGGCCATGGTTCCTCTCTGGCTACCATGCTTATGTAAGCCACCTAGGTATGGTGGTGACCCTGTGTTGTGTCACGGGTTTTTGAATCAGTGTCGTTTGCATTTTGAGTTTTTGCCGCAGCATTACCCCACCGATCGTGCTAAAATAGCATTTATAGTTTCTCACTTAGAGGGGAAGACCCTTGCATGGGTTAATCCCCTTTGGGAGCGGGATGACCCACTCGTCTCTCAGTTTTCCGTCTTTTTGGACACCTTCCGTAAGGTGTTCGACGAGCCGGGTCGCCTCGCTTCTACCACCGAGTCACTCTTTAATCTCCGTCAAGGTACTCTAACATTTGGACAATACGCAATATGTTTTCGCACCTTTTCCTCAGAACTTGGTTGGAATAATGATGCTCTCGTAGGGGCCTTTTGGCGTGGTCTGTCCAGCCGTATCAAAGACGAACTGGCGGGCCGAGATACTCCTACCATTTTAGAGGACCTCATCTCTCTCGCGACACGCACTGATTTGCGCTACCAGGAGCGCACCCGCGAGTCAGCCAGAGAGAGAGGGGTCTCCCGCCTCTTCTCCTCCACGCGCAGTTCTTCCCATCCGTTACCCGAGTTATCTGCAGTAGATCCGGTACCTGAGTCTATGCAGGTCGATCGTCTCCAGATAACACAACAGCGTCGTGTGAAGAGGCAGGCACAAGGGCTCATGTTTCTATTGTGGGGATGCCTCCCACTTCCTACGCTCATGTCCCAAGAGGCCGGGGAAGTTTCTCCGCCTGGGACTGGTAAGAGAGCTTTCCTCTGGTGTATGTGATTCCTCTTTACCCCTTACCGTGCCTGTGTCCCTGAATTTTGTTTCCGAGAGTTGCATTGTGAAGGCTATTGTGGACTCTGGTGCAGTGGGTAATTTTATTAGTCTCGAGGCATTTAAGAAGTTTCGGATTCCTGTCAGGTCCCTGGAGACTCCTAGGTCGGTAGTTCCGGTCGACGGTAAGCCCTTGCAGGACACCGTTAACCAGGTCACTGAGGAAATAGAGCTGCAGATTGGCACATGTCATCGGGAGCGAATCTCCTTCCACGTATTGCCGACTTCGGCTCATACCCTTCTTCTTGGTCACGAACTCACGGGCCAACCCTGGACTGGCAATCCGGTGATATACTCCGTTGGGGACCGTCCTGTCAAAAAAGTTGCCTGCTATCCGTTCATCCGAAGAACCCTGCTTGCTCGTCTTCGGCGGTTACAGGTCCGCCGTCCTCTAACCGGGCTGGAACGTATGACATTGTCGAGAATGGGGCTGAGAGTCAGTCTCCACATCTGTCAAGCAACCGGCCTGTGACATGTGAGATTGTCAAGGAGGGGGCTGAGAGTCAGTCTCCACATCTGTCAAGCAACCGGTCTGTGTCTTGTGACATTGTCGAGGAGGGGGCTGAGAGTCAGTCTCCACATCTGTCAAGCAACTGGTCAGTGACGTGTGACATTGTCGAGGAGGGGGCTGAGAGTCAGTCTCCACATCTGTCAAGCAACCGGTATGAGACTTGTGACATTGTCGAGAAGGGGGCTGAGAGTCAGTTTCCACATCTGTCAAGCAACCCGTCTGTGACTTGTGACATTGTCGAGAAGGGCGCTGAGAGTCAGTCTCCATATCTGTCAAGCAACCGGTCTGTGACGTGTGACATTGTCGAGAAGGGGGCTGAGAGTCAGTCTCAACATCTGTCAAGTAACCGGTCCAAGGTAATTACCGTGGCTTCCGTCAAGTTGACATTCCAGCGCCCGGGGGAGACCTTTGTGTCTAAAGGTAACCGTAGAGGTGTGTCATCCTGGGGACATTCTTCTCCGGTTGCCGGCCATGTTGGTGTCAAGAGGACACTCTCCCGTTTATCCCACTACTACTGGTGGCCGTCTATTGCTCAGGATGTCAAAGACTTTGTGGCAGCTTGTCCGTCCTGTGCCAAGAAGGAAGTTCTCAAGCAACCATCTTCCGACAGCTTGCCTCTTAGGGCTGATATCTGCACCAGGCACCAGCACTTTTCCCTCCAAGCGTCTCGGTGTGCCTCTGCCGGTTCGACCTGTCTCAGCCATACCTGCCCCCGACTCTCTGTCCGTGGAGTTCTCCAGGGTATGGCAGGAGACCAAATTTTCTCGTATTGAGACTCTGGATCTGATTGGTCCTCATGCAGTTCGGAAGTGTCTGGATCCCGCTCCTAGAGTCAAGGTGCTATTTTCCAGTTCTAGAAAGAGGGGGCATAAAGGAGGGGGTACTGTTATGCCGCGCTCACCAGGAGGCGGGGCTTCGGTCCCGTCGTCACTCCCTCCGGTACGGCGGTCCCTCGGGGGCTCCCTTCGGGTGCACAAGCGCAGCTCTTGTCCCCGGGGCTCCTCCATGTCACGTTTGCGCTTGCGCGCTCCTGTCAGTGCTGTCTCCGGGTCGGCCTCTCTATGGTAATGGAGGACCTTACCCGGAAGCTGTAGTGGTCATGTGCCTTCTGGTTAGGATCTGACCCGGAACCTGTCATGGTCATGTGCTATATCAGGCTACCTTCCCCTATGGGAGGTGCCTGATTATTGTTGTGCTTCCTGGCTGGGACGTCTGTGTCTCTGCCAGGCTGTTCGCTGTACTCAAATCCTCTGTTCAGTCTTGTGTTCTTGGTGCTCAGGGCACCCTTTCTGAACTTCCATTCCGCTCTGTCTTTGCTCAGTCGTGCCCTCTGGCATCCACTCGGATCTTATGTTCTGTCTCTTGCTCCGCTGTGCCTCCGGGCACTCTCTCTGTCTCTATACTCTAATACTCCTCCTGGCACGACTGCTGCTCCAGTCTGTACTCTGTCGTGCTCCTTGCACGCGTCGTGCTTGGTTTACCTCCGGACGTATTACTCGCCATACGTGCTCACGTGTACCTGTCTCGCACTATCCTGTAGTTAGCGCACTTCCGTGAACACACCTGGTGTTCCTAGCATCCAGTACCGTCCCTCAGTCATACCCACCCGTGTCTCCTGTGAGCCGTCCCTCTCGGTACCGGCTACCGTGGTACTCGAACCCCTGGGCCTGCTCCTAACGGTCCCTGTATAGGGGTCGGTTCTACCTGGCAGCTCGCCCGGGGCCCCTCGGTGCCACGGTCCAGAGGGTCCACTCCTGGAGTTCTGGCTCCAGATCATCCATTCTAACAATAACTACTATAATACTGCCCCTATGTACAAGAATATAACTACTATAATACAGCCCCTATGTACAAGAATAAAACTACTATAATACTGCCCCCTATGTACAAGAATATAACTACTATAATACTGCTCCTATGTACACGAATATAACTACAATAATACTGCCCCTATATAAAAGAATATAACTACTATAATACTGCCCCTATGTACAAGAATATAACTACTATAATACTGCCCCCTATGTACAAGAATATAACTACTATAATACAGCCCCTATGTACAAGAATATAACTACTATAATACTGCCCCTATGTACAAGAATATAACTACTATAATACTGTCCCTATGTACAAGAATATAACTATTATTATTATTTATTGTTATAGCGCCATTTATTCCATGGCGCTTTACATGTGAGGAGGGATATACATAATAAAAAAAGTACAATAATGTTAAACAATACAAGTCATAACTGGTACAGGAGGAGAGAGGACCCTGCCCACGAAGGCTCACAATCTACAAGGGATGGGTGAGAATACAGTAGGCAAGGGTAGAGCTGGTCGTGCAGCGGTTTGGTCGATCGGTGGTTACTGCAGGTTGTAGGCTTGTCGGAAGAGGTCGGTCTTCAGGCTCTTTTTGAAGGTTTCGATGGTAGGTGAGAGTCTGATATGTTGTGGTAGAGAGTTCCAGAGTAGGGGTGATGCGCGAGAGAAATCTTGTATGCGATTGTGGGAAGAGGAGATAAGAGGGGAGTAGAGAAGGAGATCTTGTGATGATCGGAGGTTGCATGCAGGAAAGTACTGGGAGACGAGGTCACAGATGTATGGAGGAGACAGGTTGTGGATGGCTTTGTATGTCATGGTTAGGGTTTTGTACTGGAGTCTCTGGGCAATGGGGAGCCAGTGAAGGGATTGACAGAGAGGAGAAGCTGGGGAATAGCGGGGGGACAGGTGGATTAGTCGGGCAGCAGAGTTTAGAATAGATTGGAGGGGTGCGAGAGTGTTCGAGGGGAGGCCACAGAGCAGGAGGTTGCAGTAGTCAAGGCGAGAGATAATGAGGGCATGGACTAGGGTTTTTGCAGATTTTTGGTTGAGGAATGAACGGATTCGTGAAATATTTTTCAGTTGAAGTCGGCAGGAAGTGAAAAGGGATTGGATATGTGGTTTGAAGGAGAGATCAGCGTCAAGGACTACCCCGAGGCAGCGAGCTTGTGGGACTGGGGAGATTGGGCAGCCATTTACTGTAATGGATAGGTTCGTTGGGGGGGGGGGGTCACGTGAGATGGGGGAAAGATGATGAATTCTGTTTTGTCCATGATAAGTTTCAGAAATCTAGCGGATAAGAAGGATGAAATAGTGGACAGACATTGAGGGATTCTGGTTAGTAGGGAGGTGATATCTGGTCCAGAGATGTAGATCTGTGTGTCGTCAGCATAGAGATGATACTGAAAGCCATGAGATTCTATGAGCTGTCCCAGGTCAAAGGTGTAAATGGAGAAGAGCAGGGGTCCTAGGACTGAACCTTGTGGGACTCCGACACATAACTACTATAATACTGCTCCTATGTACAAGAATATAACTACTATAATACTGCCCCTATGTACAAGAATATAACTACTATAATACTGCTCCTATGTACAAGAATATAACTATTATAATACTGCCCCTATGTACACGAATATAACTACTATAATACTGCCCCTATGTACACGAATATAACTACTATAATACTGCCCCTATGTACAAGAATATAACTACGATAATACTGCCCCCATATACAAGAATAGAACTACTATAATACTGCCCCCTATGTACAAGAATATACTATAATACTGCTCCTATGCACAAGAATATAATTACTATATTATAAATATACCGTATATACTCGTGTATAAGCAGACCCGAGTATAAGCCGACCCCCCTAATTTTGCCACAAAAAGCTGAGAAAACGTATTGACTCGATTATAAGCCTAGAGTGGAAAATGCAGTAGCTATTGGTAAATATCAAAAATAAAAATAGATACCAATAAAAGTAAAATTAATTGAGACATCAATAGGTTAAATGTTTTTGAATATCCATATTGAATCAGGAGCCCCCTATAATGCTCCATACAGTTCATGATGGCCCCATAAGATGCTCCATAGAAAATACACCCGATATAATGCTGCACAAAGGTTAATAATGCCACCATAAGATGCTCCTTAGAATAATATGCCCCATATAATGCTCCATAAAGGTTATGGCCCATATGCTGCTCCATAGATTATGTCCCCATATGCTGCCCCATAGAATATGCCCCCATATGCTGGTCCATAAAATATGCCCCCATATGCTGCTCCATAAAATATGCCCCCATATGCTGCTCCCATAAGATGCTCCATATATTTTACCCCCATACGCTGCTCCATAGACTATGCCACCATATGCTGCCCCATATGCGGATCCATAGATTATGCCCCCATATGCTGCCCCATAGAATATGCCCCCATATGCTGCCCCATAGAATATGCCCCCATATGCGGATCCATAGACTATGCTCCCATATGCTGCTCCATAAAATATGCCCCCATATGCTGCTCCCATAAGATGCTCCATATATTTTACCCCCATACGCTGCCCCATAGACTATGCCACCATATGCTGCCCCATATGCGGATCCATAGATTATGCCCCCATATGCTGCTCCATAGAATATGCCCCCATATGCTGACCCCATAAGATGCTCCATATATTATGCCCCTGTCACGGGGTCCTTCTCTGGTATCACACAATCAACAGAGCAAGCGAAGAGTGAACAATTCCAAGACCTTTATTCAGGCAAAAATACGAAAAGGTCCACATTCAGTCCACCACACAGAGGATAAGATAGTCCAGAATAAGAATGCAGTCCAGTATCAGGATAAAATGTCCAGGGAAACGAGATTCCAAAACTCTAGCACCAGAGGATAAAATGGGTCCTTCTCTCTCTGAAGTGCTGTCTGTACACGATCCTGTCCACACCGGAACTGACTTGCCCAGCTCCTGTTCTCTCTCCACCCCCTTCCTTGTCCAGGGAAAGTCAAACAAGTTGGGGCGGTTTCCAGGCCCCCCAGAGGAGAACAAAGGGCCTTAGGGATTAATGCACTACAGGGGGGTCATCAAGAGACAGATACAGTGAGGCTGTAGACTTACAATTAAATAAGAAAAACACTGTGAAAATAACTGAAATAGAAAAATAGGAATATACAAAAAATGACATCCACATAGCATATCACACCATCACAGCCCCTATATGCTGCGGCACAAAAAAAATAAAAATGACATACTCACCTCTCAGTCACTGGGGGCCAGGTGCTGGTGTCGCCGCTGGCTCAGGAACTGGCACCTGAGATATTCACCTGTCCCGGGTCCATCACTGCTCACCGCTGTCTGTTGCGTCCTGTGTCAGTGACTGTTCAGCCAGCAGAGGGCGCGGCGCGCACTAACCACGTCATCTCGCCCTCTGCTGCCTAAACGTCACTGACACAGGACGCAACAGACAGCGGTGAGCAGCGATGGACCTGGGACAATGTCCTGTTATGACTTACCATGACTAAGACCTCCATTGGTTGAATCGCGTTGGTCATATCGGGGATTCCATCCATTATGTGCATCGCTAACAAATGGATTTTCTTTTAAAGATGTTTTGAATTAAACTGGAATTTAAACTTTTCACAGTATACACGCTGGAGTTATTTTTCTCTTTTCTCCCATATACTGTAGATTCTCTATGGGGTTAAGGTCAGGCGAGTTTGCTGCCAATCACAGTGATACTGTTGTTTTTAAACCAGGTATTGGTACTTTTGGCCGTGTGGACAGGGGCCAAGTCCTGCTGGAAAATGACATTTCCATCTCCATAAAGCTTGTCGGCAGAGGGAAGCATGAAGAGCTGTAACATGTCCTGGTAGACGGCTGCGCTGACTTTGGTCTTGATAAAAAACAGTGGACCTACACCAGCAGATGACATGGCTCCCCAAACCATCACTGATTGTGGAGACTTCACACTAGACCTCCAGCAGCTTGGATTGTGGCCTCTCCACTCTTCCTCCAGACTCTAGGACCACTGACAACAGTCCGGTTCTTCTTCTCCTTGGCCCAGGTAAGACGCTTCTGGCGTTGTTTATTGGTCATGAGTGTCTGACACAAGGAATGTGACACTTGTAGCCCATGTCCTGGAGACGTCTGTGTGTGGTGTGAAGCAATGACTCCAGCAGCAGTCCACTCCTTGTGAATCTCCCCCACATTACTGAATGGCCTTTTCTTAACAATCCTTTCCAGGCTGCGGTTATCCCGGTTGCTTGTGCTCCTTTTTCTACCACACTGTTTCCTTCCACTCCACTTTCCATTAATATTCTTGGATACAGCACTCTGTGAACAGCCGGCTTCTTTAGCAATCACCTTTTGTGGCTTCCCCTCGTTGTGGAGTGTGTCAGTGACTGCCTTCTGGACATCTGTCAGGTCAGCAGTCTTCCCCATGATTGTGGAGCTACTGAAATAGACTAAAGGACCTTTGTAAATGCTTAGGAAGACTGTGCAGGTGTTTTTTTTTTTGTTAATTTTTCTAATTTCCTGAGATGACTTTTGGGTTTTCATTGGCTGTAAGCCATAATCATCAACATTACCAGAATTAAACCCGTGACATAGATCACTCTGTGTGTAATGACTCTGAAGAATAGAGAGTCACTTTTTGTATTGAAGAACTTAAATAAATTTACTTTTTGATGATATTCTAATTTTGTGAGACGCACCCTAATACATCAGACAATTATATGGTAAAGTGCATAGTTCAATTTTAGACCTGAGGGGTCAACTGTAGTAGTAGGACAGTAAGAATTATTACAAAACACAGATAAAGTGCAAAGTATATACTGCCCCAGAAACATATTCACATCCCATGCTCTTCTCTTCAGGTTCTTACCCATTGTCAGGTGCTTAAGGTGCCACAACACTTTGCAGAATTCCCCTACGCGCATTTTGGCACTTGTCTTCTTCCAGGTGAAGACCAAGGGAGCATGCAGCCATCATACTGTACAGAAAGGAGACACATTCTGTGTCTAGAGGTGGACGTGTTAAACACGCTGAAATATGGGGCCATCATACTATTCTGGAAAGAGACACTCAAAGACTGAGATCGGGTGAATGGCAACATAAGTTAGAATATCATCAAAAAGAGAATTTATTTCAGTTCTTCAATACAGACAGTGACTCTCCTCTATTCTATAGAGTCATTACACACAGAGTGATCTATTTCACGGGTTTATTTCTGGTAATGTTGATTATGGCTTACAGCCAATGAGAACCCAAAAGTCATTATCTCAGGAAATTAGAATACTTTATAACACCAGCTTGAAAAATAATTGTAAAATCCGAAATGTTGTCCTACTGAAATGTATTATCAGTAAATGCACTCAGTACTTGGTCGGGGCTCCTTTGGCATCAATTCCTGTATCAATGCGGCGTGGCATGGAGGCGATCAGCCTGTGGCACTGCTGAGGGGTTATGGAAGCCCAGGCTGCTTTGATCGCAGCCTTCAGCTCGTCTGCATTGTTGGGTCTGGTGTCTCTCATCTTCCTCTTGACAATACTCCATAGATTCTCTATGAAAAAATAGCAGGGTGAAGGAAAAGGGGAAAGTCAGCTGACCAATCTCTGCAGGATCCTACTTGTAAGACAGTCACGGAGGCAGCTTGATCAAGGGCGTAGTCCTTATGGGAGAAAAAAGAAAAAGAACTCCAGCGTGTATACTGAGAAAAGTTAAAATTCCAGTTTAATGCAAAACATCTTTAAAAGAAAATCCATTTGTTAGCGATACATATAATGGATGGAATCCCCGATATGACCAACACGTTTCAATCAATAGAGGTCTTAGTTATGACTTACCATGAGTAAGACCTCTATTGGTTGAAACGCGTTGGTCATATCGGGGATTCCATCCATTATGTGTATCGCTAACAAATGGATTTTCTTTTAAAGATGTTTTGAATTAAACTGGAATTTTAACTTTTCTCAGTATACACGCTGGAGTTCTTTTTCTCTTTTCTCCCATATAGATTCTCTATGGGGTTAAGGTAATTTTTTCAAGCTGGTGTTATAAAGTATTCTAATTTCCTGAGATAATGACTTTTGGGTTTTCATTGGCTGTAAGCCATAATCATCAATATTAATAGAAATAAACCCGTGACATAGATCACGCTGTGTGTAATGGCTCTATAGAATAGAGGAGAGTCACTCCTTGTATTGAAGAACTGAAATAAGTTCACTTTTCATGATATTATGATTTTGTGCCATTCACCCGATCTCAATCTTTCAGTGTCTCTTGTACTGTTTGTACAATCTGATGACATGTAACATTTAACTGTTTATGCAATTATACATTTTTTGTAATAAACGTAAACATTTCTTATTATTTTTTTTTTGACGTTTTGCGCCAATTTTTTTCTATGTTTCACTGAGTTTCAGAGTGTCCCCTCTTTAATGATCTACATAGGGTGTCACTACAGGAGGTGCCACCACCCCTGGTGCAGAGCAATATTTATGGTTCTTTGTATGGTGCTGATTTATCTCTTGTTATTGCACATGCACTTTACTCTAACCAGGGCTCTGCAGCCCACTTATGTTTAAATTCATGGCTGCACAGCCAGTATTGACTTAGTGCTTACTACATACTTGATAGCCTCCAGACAACATGTTATAACCCCTCAATTGCAGTTGCACTTTACTTTATGTGACTATTTGTGCTTAGGTTTTGCCTGATACATGTATACCCTATGTGCTGTATGTTATACTGATTGTATTAACTGCATGAATATTACTATTCAGCAATGTACATAATCCTGCTTACATTGTTAAGTCTGGTGACAATTTCAACCTGTGCAATTTATTTTTCTATATCTCCCCTTGTTTTGATGTGTCTCACTTATTGGTTCAACCTGGGCTTTATATATTTTATGATTACTGTCTGCTTCCAGAAGAGTATGATGGCTGCGTGCTCCCTTGGTGTTTAGTATGTCCAGACCACCTCTAGATACAGAATGCGTACAGAATGCGTCTCCTTCCAGGACAGTATGATGGCTGCATGCTCCCTTGGTGTTTAGTATGTCCACCTACAGATACAGAATGCGTCTCCTTCCAGGACAGTATGATGGGTGCGTGCTCCCTTGGTGTTTAGTATGTCCACCTCTAGATACAGAATGCGTCTCCTTCCAGGACAGTATGAAGGCTGCATGCTCCCTTGGTGTTTAGTATGTCCACCTCTAGATACAGAATGCGTCTCCTTCCAGGACAGTATGAAGGCTGCATGCTCCCTTGGTGTTTAGTATGTCCACCTCTAGATACAGAATGCGTCTCCTTCCAGGACAGTATGAAGGCTGCATGCTCCCTTGATGTTTAGCATGTCCACCTCTAGATACAGAATGCGTCTCCTTCCATAAGAGTATGATGGCTGCGTGCTCCCTTGGTGTTTAGTATGTCCACCTCTAGATACAGAATGCGTCTCCTTCATAAGAGTATGATGGGTGCGTGCTCCCTTGGTGTTTAGTATGTCCACCTCCAGATACAGAATGCGTCTCCTTCCAGGACAGTATGATGGGTGCGTGCTCCCTTGGTGTTTAGTATGTCCACCTCTAGATACAGAATGCGTCTCCTTCCAGGACAGTATGAAGGCTGCATGCTCCCTTGGTGTTTAGTATGTCCACCTCTAGATACAGAATGCGTCTCCTTCCATAAGAGTATGATGGCTGCATGCTCCCTTGGTGTTTAGTATGTCCACCTCCAGATACAGAATGCGTCTCCTTCCAGGACAGTATGATGGGTGCGTGCTCCCTTGGTGTTTAGTATGTCCACCTCTAGATACAGAATGCGTCTCCTTCCAGGACAGTATGAAGGCTGCATGCTCCCTTGGTGTTTAGTATGTCCACCTCTAGATACAGAATGCGTCTCCTTCCAGGACAGTATGAAGGCTGCATGCTCCCTTGATGTTTAGCATGTCCACCTCTAGATACAGAATGCGTCTCCTTCCATAAGAGTATGATGGCTGCGTGCTCCCTTGGTGTTTAGTATGTCCACCTCTAGATACAGAATGCGTCTCCTTCCAGGACAGTATGAAGGCTGCATGCTCCCTTGGTGTTTAGTATGTCCACCTCTAGATACAGAATGCGTCTCCTTCCATAAGAGTATGATGGCTGCATGCTCCCTTGGTGTTTAGTATGTCCACCTCCAGATACAGAATGCGTCTCCTTCCAGGACAGTATGATGGGTGCGTGCTCCCTTGGTGTTTACTATGTCCACCTCTAGATACAGAATGCGTCTCCTTCCAGGACAGTATGAAGGCTGCATGCTCCCTTGGTGTTTAGTATGTCCACCTCTAGATACAGAATGCGTCTCCTTCCAGGACAGTATGAAGGCTGCATGCTCCCTTGATGTTTAGCATGTCCACCTCTAGATACAGAATGCGTCTCCTTCCATAAGAGTATGATGGCTGCGTGCTCCCTTGGTGTTTAGTATGTCCACCTCTAGATACAGAATGCGTCTCCTTCCAGGACAGTATGATGGGTGCGTGCTCCCTTGGTGTTTAGTATGTCCACCTCCAGATACAGAATGCGTCTCCTTCCATAAGAGTATGATGGCTGCATGCTCCCTTGGTGTTTAGTATGTCCACCTCTAGATACAGAATGCGTCTCCTTCCATAAGAGTATGATGGCTGCATGCTCCCTTGGTGTTTAGTATGTCCACCTCTAGATACAGAATGCGTCTCCTTCCAGGACAGTATGAAGGCTGCATGCTTCCTTGGTGTTTAGTATGTCCACCTCCAAATACAGAATGTGTCTCCTTCCAGGACAGTATGATGGCTGCATGCTCCCTTGGTGTTTAGTATGTCCACCTATAGATATACAATATGTCTCCTTCCAGGACAGTATGATGGCTGCATGCTCCCTTGGTGTTTAGTATGTCCACCTATAGATATACAATATGTCTCCTTCCAGGACAGTATGATGGCTGCATGCTCCCTTGATGTTTAGCATGTCCACCTCCAGATACAGAATGCGTCTCCTTCCAGGACAGTATGATGGCTGCATGCTCCCTTGGTGTTTAGTATGTCCACCTCTAGATACAGAATGCGTCTCCTTCCATAAGAGTATGATGGGTGCGTGCTCCCTTGGTGTTTAGAATGTCCACATCTAGATACAGAATGTGTCTCCTTCCAGGACAGTATGAAGGCTGCGTGCTCCCTTGGTGTTTAGTATGTCCACCTCTAGATACAGAATGTGTCTCCTTCCAGGACAGTATGATGGCTGCATGCTCCCTTGGTGTTTAGTATGTCCACCTCCAGATACAGAATGTGTCTCCTTCCAGGACAGTATGATGGCTGCATGCTCCCTTGGTGTTTAGTATGTCCACCTATAGATATACAATATGTCTCCTTCCAGGACAGTATGATGGCTGCATGCTCCCTTGGTGTTTAGTATGTCCACCTATAGATATACAATATGTCTCCTTCCAGGACAGTATGATGGCTGCATGCTCCCTTGATGTTTAGCATGTCCACCTCCAGATACAGAATGCGTCTCCTTCCAGGACAGTATGATGGCTGCATGCTCCCTTGGTGTTTAGTATGTCCACCTCTAGATACAGAATGCGTCTCCTTCCATAAGAGTATGATGGGTGCGTGCTCCCTTGGTGTTTAGTATGTCCACATCTAGATACAGAATGTGTCTCCTTCCAGGACAGTATGAAGGCTGCGTGCTCCCTTGGTGTTTAGTATGTCCACCTCTAGATACAGAATGTGTCTCCTTCCAGGACAGTATGATGGCTGCATGCTCCCTTGGTGTTTAGTATGTCCACCTATAGATATACAACATGTCTCCTTCCAGGACAGTATGATGGCTGCATGCTCCCTTGGTGTTTAGCATGTCCACCTATAGATATACAATATGTCTCCTTCCAGGACAGTATGATGGCTGCATGCTCCCTTGATGTTTAGCATGTCCACCTCCAGATACAGAATGCGTCTCCTTCCAGGACAGTATGATGGCTGCATGCTCCCTTGGTGTTTAGTATGTCCACCTCTAGATACAGAATGCATCTCCTTCCATAAGAGTATGATGGGTGCATGCTCCCTTGGTGTTTAGTATGTCCACATCTAGATACAGAATGTGTCTCCTTCCAGGACAGTATGAAGGCTGCATGCTCCCTTGGTGTTTAGTATGTCCACCTCTAGATACAGAATGCGTCTCCTTCCAGGACAGTATGATGGCTGCATGCTCCCTTGGTGTTTAGTATGTCCACCTCTAGATACAGAATGCGTCTCCTTCCAGGACAGTATGAAGGCTGCATGCTCCCTTGGTGTTTAGTATGTCCACCTCTAGATACAGAATGCGTCTCCTTCCAGGACAGTATGAAGGCTGCATGCTCCCTTGGTGTTTAGTATGTCCACCTCTAGATACAGAATGCGTCTCCTTCCAGGACAGTATGAAGGCTGCATGCTCCCTTGATGTTTAGCATGTCCACCTCTAGATACAGAATGCGTCTCCTTCCATAAGAGTATGATGGCTGCGTGCTCCCTTGGTGTTTAGTATGTCCACCTCTAGATACAGAATGCGTCTCCTTCCATAAGAGTATGATGGGTGCGTGCTCCCTTGATGTTTAGCATGTCCACCTCTAGATACAGAATGCGTCTCCTTCCATAAGAGTATGATGGCTGCATGCTCCCTTGGTGTTTAGTATGTCCACCTCTAGATACAGAATGCGTCTCCTTCCATAAGAGTATGATGGCTGCATGCTCCCTTGGTGTTTAGTATGTCCACCTCTAGATACAGAATGCGTCTCCTTCCAGGACAGTATGAAGGCTGCATGCTTCCTTGGTGTTTAGTATGTCCACCTCCAAATACAGAATGTGTCTCCTTCCAGAACAGTAAGATGGCTGCGTGCTTCCTTGGTGTTTAGTATGTCCACCTCTAGATACAGAATGCGTCTCCTTCCAGGACAGTATGATGGCTGCATGCTCCCTTGGTGTTTAGTATGTCCACCTCTAGATACAGAATGCATCTCCTTCCATAAGAGTATGATGGCTGCATGCTCCCTTGGTGTTTAGTATGTCCACCTCTAGATACAGAATGCGTCTCCTTCCAGGACAGTATGAAGGCTGCATGCTCCCTTGGTGTTTAGTATGTCCACCTCTAGATACAGAATGCGTCTCCTTCCAGGACAGTATGAAGGCTGCATGCTCCCTTGGTGTTTAGTATGTCCACCTCTAGATACAGAATGCGTCTCCTTCCAGGACAGTATGAAGGCTGCATGCTCCCTTGATGTTTAGCATGTCCACCTCTAGATACAGAATGCGTCTCCTTCCATAAGAGTATGATGGCTGCGTGCTCCCTTGGTGTTTAGTATGTCCACCTCTAGATACAGAATGCGTCTCCTTCCATAAGAGTATGATGGGTGCGTGCTCCCTTGATGTTTAGCATGTCCACCTCTAGATACAGAATGCGTCTCCTTCCATAAGAGTATGATGGCTGCATGCTCCCTTGGTGTTTAGTATGTCCACCTCTAGATACAGAATGCGTCTCCTTCCATAAGAGTATGATGGCTGCATGCTCCCTTGGTGTTTAGTATGTCCACCTCTAGATACAGAATGCGTCTCCTTCCAGGACAGTATGAAGGCTGCATGCTTCCTTGGTGTTTAGTATGTCCACCTCCAAATACAGAATGTGTCTCCTTCCAGAACAGTAAGATGGCTGCGTGCTTCCTTGGTGTTTAGTATGTCCACCTCCAGATACAGAATGTGTCTCCTTCCAGGACAGTATGATGGCTGCATGCTCCCTTGGTGTTTAGTATGTCCACCTATAGATATACAATATGTCTCCTTCCAGGACAGTATGATGGCTGCATGCTCCCTTGGTGTTTAGTATGTCCACCTATAGATATACAATATGTCTCCTTCCAGGACAGTATGATGGCTGCATGCTCCCTTGATGTTTAGCATGTCCACCTCCAGATACAGAATGCGTCTCCTTCCAGGACAGTATGATGGCTGCATGCTCCCTTGGTGTTTAGTATGTCCACCTCTAGATACAGAATGCGTCTCCTTCCATAAGAGTATGATGGGTGCGTGCTCCCTTGGTGTTTAGTATGTCCACATCTAGATACAGAATGTGTCTCCTTCCAGGACAGTATGAAGGCTGCGTGCTCCCTTGGTGTTTAGTATGTCCACCTCTAGATACAGAATGTGTCTCCTTCCAGGACAGTATGATGGCTGCATGCTCCCTTGGTGTTTAGTATGTCCACCTATAGATATACAACATGTCTCCTTCCAGGACAGTATGATGGCTGCATGCTCCCTTGGTGTTTAGCATGTCCACCTATAGATATACAATATGTCTCCTTCCAGGACAGTATGATGGCTGCATGCTCCCTTGATGTTTAGCATGTCCACCTCCAGATACAGAATGCGTCTCCTTCCAGGACAGTATGATGGCTGCATGCTCCCTTGGTGTTTAGTATGTCCACCTCTAGATACAGAATGCATCTCCTTCCATAAGAGTATGATGGGTGCATGCTCCCTTGGTGTTTAGTATGTCCACATCTAGATACAGAATGTGTCTCCTTCCAGGACAGTATGAAGGCTGCGTGCTCCCTTGGTGTTTAGTATGTCCACCTCTAGATACAGAATGCGTCTCCTTCCAGGACAGTATGAAGGCTGCATGCTCCCTTGGTGTTTAGTATGTCCACCTCTAGAAACAGAATGCGTCTCCTTCCATAAGAGTATGATGGGTGCGTGCTCCCTTGGTGTTTAGTATGTCCACCTCTAGATACAGAATGCGTTTCCTTCCAGAACAGTATGATGGGTGCGTGCTCCCTTGGTGTTTAGTATGTCCACCTCTAGATACAGAATGTGTCTCCTTCCAGGACAGTATGAAGGCTGCATGCTCCCTTGGTGTTTAGTATGTCCACCTCTAGAAACAGAATGCGTCTCCTTCCATAAGAGTATGATGGGTGCGTGCTCCCTTGGTGTTTAGTATGTCCACCTCTAGATACAGAATGTGTTTCCTTCCAGAACAGTATGATGGGTGCGTGCTCCCTTGGTATTTAGTATGTCCACCTCTAGATACAGAATGCATCTCCTTCCAGAACAGTATGATGGCTGCATGCTCCCTTGGTGTTTAGTATGTCCACCTCTAGATACACAATGTGTCTCCTTCCAGGACAGTATGATGGCTGCATGCTCCCTTGGTGTTTAGTATGTCCACCTCTAGATACAGAATGTGTCTCCTTCCAGAACAGTATGATGGGTGCGTGCTCCCTTGGTGTTTAGTATGTCCACCTCTAGATACAGAATGCGTCTCCTTCCAGAACAGTATGATGGCTGCATGCTTCCTTGGTGTTTAGTATGTCCACCTCTAGATACACAATGTGTCTCCTTCCAGGACAGTATGATGGCTGCATGCTCCCTTGGTGTTTAGTATGTCCACCTCTAGATACAGAATGTGTCTCCTTCCAGAACAGTATGATGGGTGCGTGCTCCCTTGGTGTTTAGTATGTCCACCTCTAGATACAGAATGCGTCTCCTTCCAGAACAGTATGATGGCTGCATGCTTCCTTGGTGTTTAGTATGTCCACCTCTAGATACACAATGTGTCTCCTTCCAGGACAGTATGATGGCTGCATGCTCCCTTGGTGTTTAGTATGTCCACCTCTAGATACAGAATGTGTCTCCTTCCAGAACAGTATGATGGGTGCGTGCTCCCTTGGTGTTTAGTATGTCCACCTCTAGATACAGAATGCGTTTCCTTCCAGAACAGTATGATGGCTGCATGCTCCCTTGGTGTTTAGTATGTCCACCTCTAGAAACAGAATGCGTCTCCTTCCATAAGAGTATGATGGGTGCGTGCTCCCTTGGTGTTTAGTATGTCCACCTCTAGATACAGAATGCGTTTCCTTCCAGAACAGTATGATGGCTGCATGCTCCCTTGGTGTTTAGTATGTCCACCTCTAGATACAGAATGTGTTTCCTTCCAGAACAGTATGATGGGTGCGTGCTCCCTTGGTATTTAGTATGTCCACCTCTAGATACAGAATGCGTCTCCTTCCAGAACAGTATGATGGCTGCGTGCTCCCTTGGTGTTTAGTATGTCCACCTCTAGATACACAATGTGTCTCCTTCCAGGACAGTATGATGGCTGCATGCTCCCTTGGTGTTTAGTATGTCCACCTCTAGATACAGAATGTGTCTCCTTCCAGAACAGTATGATGGGTGCGTGCTCCCTTGGTGTTTAGTATGTCCACCTCTAGATACAGAATGCGTTTCCTTCCAGAACAGTATGATGGCTGCGTGCTCCCTTGGTGTTTAGTATGTCCACCTCTAGATACAGAATGTGTCTCCTTCCAGAACAGTATGATGGCTGCGTGCTCCCTTGGTGTTTAGTATGTCCACCTCCAGATACAGAATGCGTCTCCTTCCAGGACAGTATGATGGCTGCGTGCTCCCTTGGTATTTAGTATGTCCACCTCTAGATACAGAATGCGTCTCCTTCCAGAACAGTATGATGGCTGCGTGCTTCCTTGGTGTTTAGTATGTCCACCTCTAGATACACAATGTGTCTCCTTCCAGGACAGTATGATGGCTGCATGCTCCCTTGGTGTTTAGTATGTCCACCTCTAGATACAGAATGTGTCTCCTTCCAGAACAGTATGATGGGTGCGTGCTCCCTTGGTGTTTAGTATGTCCACCTCTAGATACAGAATGCGTTTCCTTCCAGAACAGTATGATGGGTGCGTGCTCCCTTGGTATTTAGTATGTCCACCTCTAGATACAGAATGCGTCTCCTTCCAGAACAGTATGATGGCTGCATGCTCCCTTGGTGTTTAGTATGTCCACCTATAGATATACAATATGTCTCCTTCCAAGACAGTATGATGGCTGCATGCTCCCTTGGTGTTTAGCATGTCCACCTCTAGATACACAATGTGTCTCCTTCCAGAACAGTAAGACAGCCATGTTCTCCATGGTGCATACTATGACCTTCACACATATAGGCCTCAAGGATGTCCCAGCGGTTTGAGGGTCCCCCCACTATTTATTTTTACGTCTTGACAGATTTGTTTTGATTTCCCATAGAATAAAGCACAGAGGCGTGTAGGCCTGATGGTGCCAATTAGCAGCTCCTAAAGCCATGACATCAATTTCTGGAACTCTCCAAGCTGTTTAATGCACAGTCATGTTGGTGCATGTAAACTTCTGAGCTGCTGGAATTCTGATCTCGGCCCATTTATACTTTATCCACAGACCATTTAATTTCCAGCAGAATTGTGTAATGCATCCTCTTCCCCATGGTGGCGCTGCAGGGATATTGAACTCTTGCTGAACAATTCCCACAAAGTTTTCAGCTGATTGACTGGGACCCATATAATCAGGATTTATTCAGGGGACTCTTCTTACATAAAAGAATTATTCAAAAATGTTGACGCTATGTTAAGATCGAAAATGAATGGAATAACCAAGTATGCCGAAATATTGCACTTATTGTCTGAGGGCATCCTGCCTGTGCCGGCGCTGCCCGGGGTATCAGGGTAACTGTCCCATCGGCCACTACAGCCAGCAGTAACTCTGCAGCACAGAAGAGCGCACTTTATAAAACGGAGCAGAGAAGATGAGGAATTTCCTTTTTTTGTTCCTTGTAATTCTCATTAGAAATCATAATAGCGGCTTTTGATTACATGGAGCCGGCTCCTGTTATTTGTACGAGATGAAAGCCGTATCAATGTTACAAAAGACAATGGAGATATTCCTTCTGCTTTTAACCGCTTTCATATTGCAAATGATGGAAGACTTTAAAGGACGAATCGTGGACTCAGTTTCTACCATAAAAAATTAGAGGGGGAGAAAGAAACAGAATACATTACTCCGTGAGGATGAGGAGGAAGGAACATTTCAATATCAAACTGGAACAGACGTCTGAAGAAAATAATGGCGTCTGAGAAGAGGACGAGAGGGTGACAACTCACCACCTTCTCCACAGGGCCTGCTGACCCAGAAACTACACAAACCAGAAAAACTAAAATATTGTTCCCCTCCCCAGTGAGAACCAACAGTAGTATAACACCTGGGGTACAGCGGGTATATACGGCACATAATGCACAACACAGTATATCCTGGTGCGGTACATGGTGTCCTACATGTCAGCACACCCCACACACATCATGTGTAGAGATGAACCAACCCCAAAAGTAAAGTTCGGCGTCCGTACCGAACACCTACTTTTCACCAGGAAGTCCATGTTACTGTTCGGGTTCAGCCCCCCCAAACACCGAGGTTTGTTGCACTGTCATGTGCATGACAGCACGGCAAACGCTGCCACTGATCGGAGATAAAATCATCACCGCCGGTCAGACAGCTACGGTTCCCACGCTGTCAAAAGGCAGCATGAGCCCACAGCTGTGTTCGGAGGCGCCAGAAGATGAATACCCTCATCAGCCTCTCCTGCTCTCGCTGTTAATAGCGGCAGCAGGCTTAGGCTGATGGGAGTAGCAGTCCCATCAGCCGACACCATTGATCGGAGGTTAGCTCACATGGGAATTGCGGCTGTCTGGTAGTAATGATTTTATCGCCGATCAGAGGCAGTGTTTCAACACTGTGATGCACATGACAGTGTGTCAAACACTGGATGTTTGAGCACCCCCATTAAAGTGAATTGGCTCTGGGTTCAGGTACTTTTCTGGTACCCAAACATTTTTATTTTTTTTTAATTGTTTGGCCAAATATGAACATTCAGGGGTCCGCCCATCTCTAATCATGTGATTGACTAGTACTAAAATCAGTAAGTTTGGTGGACATGAAATAAATGTGAGTGGCAGCCTCCAGCAGCAGTGTCAGGAGGGAATAAGAGCAGCAGCAGCAGCACCAGGAGGGAATAAGAGCAGCAGCAGCAGATCACTTCTGTCCTGGGCTCCGTTCACATTCGCATTGCACTGTTTCCAATAGGGGGTCCAGGATTTATCACTGCAATAAGAGCAACATGCAGACCTAAAAAATACTGTAACCTTGACAGACACCGTAAGGTTACAGGACGCATCGGGTCTGAATAGAAGTCATGATGCCAATGGGGGCAGAGCCTTGACAGGCGTCCAAATAATGAGAAAGAATTTCTCCGATACGCCTCATACACACAGGACGATCACAAAGTCTGCACATCTTTCCTTTCTAGTTTCCTACAAAACCTTCTGGGCACTGCACCTGCAACATCTGCGTGCAGCTATTCTTCCCATCAGTTTAGATTGTGAGGCCCAACGGTAACAGTAATGACAATTAGAGATGAGCGAGTCGAGTCCATGGCTGCTGGACAGGAACCCTGAGAACCGCCTCTTACCAGCCGGCATCCTCGGCTCCTGCACAGATGAAGCCTGGCACGGCGTCAGGTGTGCGATACACAGGAACGATGACACATTGCAAGGCTGGCTAATCTACACAGGAGCCGGGGTGCCGGCAACAGGTGGCTCTCGCAGGGCTCACATCAAGCAGCCATGGAGTACTGATCTGACGGCAGGACCAGAGTTCTGCAATCTTATTCGCTCCTCTCTCTAGCGCTGCAGGATAGGCTGGTGCCATATAAGAAAGCTAAATAAATAAATAGTTCCTAACTTCATAATTTGCTGACTTAAAGGAACACTTCAGGAAAAAATGATTTTCTGCGTTATATAAAATTCAGCCCCCAGAGGGGCAGAGCATGACTCATATAATTGGTGCCATGCCCCGCCCCCGAGGTCCTGCACTTGGCGGCACACAGTGTATCACTGTTTTATGGATTGAAACTCGGGGGGGTTGGCAGATTTTTCAAGGCAGCCATAGATGTCACCATCCCCACATGATTATTTCATAACTGATAAAGAACCACATGCATACAGAATTATAATAAACATACTTTTCCTATGGAGCAAGCAATTTGTACAACTGCATCACTACAAATTGTTAGAAAATGTCTTTTGAACCTTTATTGCCGTCACCACAAATGCACTGATGATTGGTCAGACAACTCAGATTTAATCATACCCCTCGGGCCTAAATCTAGCACTAGTCTCCGCTTCCGCATCCCAAGTCTCGTTACACACCGCTAGTGTTTGCATTGGGGAAAATGGGGGCAGACATTAGTGGGTGAAATGTCACTTTGTGTCATCTCTGCCTCTCTACGTAGTGAATCCCTCTAAAGAAGAAAATCTGAATGAACAATGTGAACTTTTAGCAAACGGAGCTTTGAAAGTCTAAGCAAGTGAATGGGTGAGTGGTGGAGAGGGGGTGGCGAACATGGAGCTCGGAAGCACTCACCTCTTCCCGTAATTTTAGCAACTGCGACGAGAAAGCACAAAGAGAGATAAAAAGGAAAGAGAAGGCAAGAGAGAGAGATCAGTTGTGTGACAGGACACAGAATTAACACTGACAATTTATCTGTTTACATGTTTCGCATTTAAATAAAATCACAGACAAACACATTAAACGGAGCTAAACATTCGCCGTGTTCCGGGCGCCTTTTTTTTTTCCCTTTTCCCTTTTTTTTTTTGTGAGTGACTTAAGATCAGTTTCTCATACTGTCACATTAAACAGAAAAAATGGTTTGGGATTCTCTTTTAAAAGCACATCTAAGACGCAATCATCAAGTAGAGGGGAACGGCTCGGAGGAACTCGGTTACAAAGAGGAAAATAAAAAAATAAAAGAAGGTTTTAGCCTCCGGATTCCTTATCATACAGACTTACACCCAGTCGCCCCGACTCATTCAGACGCTGGTATTCTTTATGGTGCGAGGGATAACGGGTACCGGAAAAAAAAAAATTAAGTTCTCAGGTCCATCCCTCATAAACCGGGCACAGCGGTCTCGTGAGGTGCCCCCTGGTGTAAGACGCAGGTACGTGGTGCAACGTAACCACAACCGTAGCACCGCTGACCGGCGGAGAGCTTTAGCCCCATCTGGACAGCCTGCAACATTTATCATTTTTCCCCCTTTTTTTTGTATTTTTGTCCGGCTCCGCATATTTCGGCAGGTGCTTGTGAACAAGTCCCAGTATTCTCAGATTACCCTCTGTCAATAAAGCTGCGAGCGAAGCAAATTTCTCCAACTTCAATCTCCTTAAAAAGCATTTGTTTGTCTTACTGACGACCGATGGGGACAAGACTGAGGTTTGCAGTAAGCAAATTACTGCAGCTCGGCTGCTCCAAAATAGAGTTTGGGTCAGATGACAAAGCTGCTCGGCTGGAGTATTAGAGGGAAAAAAAGACCCCAATAATGACTGACGGGACGAAACACTAACTATCTGCTAATTCAGGTTTTCAAATCAGCACATTTCTATTTCTACTTTCAACCACAATTATTTAGGTGCAACCTATGGATCCATCTTGGGTCGTCTTGGACTATCAATGTCTCATTAAAGTCACCACTGCGGTATCAGTGTTAATCCGAAATCTTCTGCAAATCACTGAGCTAAATAAATAAAAATTTTTAAAAAAAATTAAAGATGAAGAAACTACCGTAATTTAAATATAATTAGTTTCTTCGCCTTTAATTTCTTAACGTTTATTTATTCTATATACATATATATATATTTTTAATACAGTTATTTTATATATATTATTTTCTTTAATACAGCTATATAGTTTTTAATAGTTATTTTATATATTATCTTTAATACTGCCATATACGGCAGTTTTTGGTTTTTTTATATATATAAATCCTTTTTATTGATTTTCAAAAACATAAAACATCAAATTGCCAAAGTCAAACATTAGTGGTACATCTCAAAGTAGCGGACATATATCCGCTTAATATTAACACTACAGAACCACTAATAGGAATTGCCAAATATCTCAACAGTGCCGCTGCCACCCCTTCCCACTAGTGTAATCAAGTGATGCTTCCCGGATCATAAATAAACTTTACGTGTCGCGACATGGTTCTCCCGCCACTTTCCTGCCCTCTGATTCACGTCCGTGGATCTACCCCTATCCTCAAGCCTCTCAGCGTGCCCTGCAAATCCTCTAGGTTGTATACAGTAGTTTTTAATAGTTATTTTATATATAACAGATAACATAAAAACTGTACCAAAAACTATAAAATTACATAATGATATAAACAAGTACTACATCGAATAAAAATGTGAAAAATGCATAAAACATATCATAAAAAAAAATACTAAGCTAAATAAAAATGGGATAAATCTACAAATTTAATATATAAAACAATATACCATAATTCATTTCTGACGTACGGCAATTAACTCTTTAGCCACTGATCATACATCCCACAATAGACTTTTGTTGTTTAACTCATGTTATCTACTGCTTGAATAGAAAATCAAAGTTTTTTTTTAATTTTTTTATTTTATAAAAATGTTAATTGATTCTGACCTGGATATTACTTCTTTCTAACGCACTTTTAATGCCAATAAAGGGCATAAAACTACAAAACTTATAAACGCGTCACTACTTATGAAAGTGACTTGATGATAATAAATTTGATATTTTGCTTAAAATATAAATCTAGCAAGGGAAAATAATTCTAACTATTTTTTTTCCCTATTTACGATTATTCAGTAGATTCTAAAGGACTTTACAAAAGTAGGAATTCTTTTCTGAAGCTTTATGTTAAGAAGACGGCGGCTCCGCTGACAAATCTTATGACAGATATTTATTTTCGTTTTTTAGAAATGCAAATTCTCGCAGCGTTGAACGTTCACTTTTCAGAGCGAGATCGGTAATCGCCGGATACGTTCCGATCAATGACACATTTTTTTAATGTTTACATGAGCGACGGGTTACTTAGCAAAACTTATTCCACCGCATTCAATGATCTTTAAAACATTGGGGATTTTTTTTTTTCCAGACTTTCCACTGCAAATAAAAAAAAAAAGAAATCTTTATCTCATTTGTGCCGGATGGCTGAATTTAAGCCTCGGCTTGTTTGGGGTTCTCTTTTTTTCAGCATTTGTTACTAAGTAGCTGAATGCTTCTTTATCATTTTAATCATTGACACATTGAGTCAAATTAGGAAAAATAACACGTGAAAAACCAAAAATACATTCTGGACAAAGAAAAGTATTTTTGTTGCTCCCGATATCCAAGTAAAATAATCAGCGCTAATTTTGATATTTATAGAATGACAGAAGGTTCACGTTGTTACTTTTACCAAAATATTAACAAAAGATCTTTTTTTTTTCCCCCCTTTTTATGGACGCAGAACTTGATGCGAGGGGTAATCTGTTTCTTTGTAGACTTGGGAGAGAAAATAAATCTGGTTTGCGCCGGTTTGAGCCGGTGAAATCTCTTGTGGTTAAGCCGTCTGCTGTGACTAAAATCAAAACATGCCGCGGCGCGTGCAACGGGGATGGAGGCGCATGCACGTGACTCCCAAAACCACCGAAATTAAAAAAAAACAAAAAAAAAAAAAAAAACGATAACGTGACGACCATTCCTGCCTGCATGCTGATAACAAATAAATGCTGAACTCTATTAAAACGCCCCTTCCCTATTATCGCGGGTCGAACAGACAATTTTCTGAACTTATGATGGTTGTCTATTTACTTCTCTAGAAACCCTCGCCGTGCGTAGAAGAGATTTGAGCTCGCTAATGATCTTCTCTGCCGGGGCTATATGAGATGATACCGGCCTTCTTCAGATCTCGGGGAATTAAATTGACCAACTTCACCCGCCGGCTCTGTAGCTGAAGACTCATGTACTTTGTGCACAGCGAGCCAAATCTCACACCAAAAGGATCGAGCGGGCACAAAAATTAAGTATCTTGTGCTCAGCAAATATGGGGCCCGTAATCTTCATTTTCATTCATTATTTACCGTGTGATTCCACTGAAGAGTTAAAAAAAAATTAGAATATCATTGACTCAACAAGGTGAAAATAAAAAATGCAAGAACTAATTCTTGACAACTTGTAAAAAAAAAAAAAAAATAAGATACATATCTTAGGTATATGTTTGTTACAAGTTGTCAAGAATTATTTCTTACATTTTATTGTTTTTACCATAAAATGTACTTACACATATATATATATATATATATACACACACACACACACACCGGTGTATATGTAACAATTTTTATTTTTGTCACCATAATTACACTTTGATAATACTGTGTTTTGATATTACAGGCCTTTCTGCAATTACTTTATTGATCACCATAATATATATATATATATACATACACATACACATATATATATATATATATATATACCCATACACACACATATATATGTCTATATATATATATATATATATATACATATATATACACACATATATATATATATATATACACACATATATCAATCAATAAAGTAACTGCAGAAAGGCCTGTAATATCAAAACACAGTATTATCAAAGTGTAATTATGGTGACAACATAAATAAAACATAATATCATACACATACCGTATTTAAGTACCTTCATACATATTTATTTATTTATTTATTTTACTTACTTATATAACACCATTAATTCCACAGCACTTTACAGATTTCACATCCGTATATATATATTTTTTTTTTTTTCATAAAGACCTGTAATTATATTGATTATAATACTAGAAGTAAAAATAAAAAAATTCCAGTTGCTGCCAAGAAAAATATTACTTTCTATAATTCCTAAATTTGTTTTTTTATGTTCGTGTTTATGACACTGTTAAATTATTTCTACTGTTAAAACTTAATTTTTTTTTTTTATTGTTACGGTCATCCTGTATACATACAAAAAAAGCCAAAACTATGAAAGCTGTCATGTTAATGCTGCTCAGCGTGATAAATCTCTGTCCTGTCACTGGCAGCTGGCATCTAGGGCTGTGTACACACTCTCCTCATTGAGGCTCGTGGATTGATGCCGCGGGTCTCCAGTGTCTATAGCGTTCACACAAAAGAATATTCCATCATTTATTAAAAAGAAAATAAAAGTCGCCCTAGAGAGTCAAATCTTTTTGGGTTCAAAATAATGATGATAATAATAATAATAATAATAATAATAATAATAATAATAATAATAATAATAGTAAACACAATGCTATCATAGCCACTAACTAAAAAAAAACGTAAGAAGATTTCTGATCTGACGGACACATCCTACATAGAGGAGAATGGGAAGCAGTGAGGGGTCACCGAGACCCTGTGCGACCTCTGTGTGAGAGAGAAACGTACATGTCCTCTACTTATTTCTGAGACACGAGGAGGATGTAGGAGGGGGGGGGGGCGATATCCCTTTAAGAGGTCTGATTTACCTATTCAGATGTGGCTGTGAGGACATCGCCTCTGCGGCTTCTTCTTCCTCTACTGGATTTATATACGTTTATCATGTGATCAAGTCAATAAAAAAAAGAAGATTCCTTAATAAACAGGGAAAAAAAAGTATTGATACAAAATATCTATTCCTCAACGTACTAAAAAACCCTATGATCTCTAATGTAATGTCTAATCTATAATATCAGAATATTGTTGGGATCCATGACCTACATTACCGGTAGATCTGCGACACTGGAACACTCCGCTCTAATCACAGTGGAATATAATGTCTGACAGAAAAACACTGCCACATACTATTCAATAAAAAGAGAGTATAAAAAAGCAGAATAACGTTCCTATAATATCAACATTCCCATAATCTGCATTAAACTCGGGGGCATCATCCTCAATATGAAGACTGGAGGAAGAAGACGTCCGCGACTCTCTCTGAAAGATCCTCTCTGACACCGTGTTACCCGGAGTGCGGTCACTTACAGGCGAGGGATACCTTGTGTATGTATATATATATATATAGTGAGCAGCAGGCAGGACACCAGCGCGGAGCCCGGCGTCACTATATTATATATATATGCACACACAGTATATAGACGGTGTTACACCATGATTGCAGAATCTGTACGGCGTGGACGCTCTCATAACACATCATCCACAGATTCTTGCCTGTAATTCTGTAATGCCGCCCTGCGGTAAATCATCTAGGATACGGACATATCCCGCCCTCCAGTATATAACACCACAAGTCCCGTGTACTGACTATATACCCTGTTCCATCACGTGTCCGTGTGTCGGGTCAGCGCCATTCCTCACTGACTGCTCTGAGATTTGGCGCTATATCTCTTGCAGGGTTGATGTATATTTATATGCGCTAATAATTCACGAAAAATGGAATTAAAGAAGAGCGGTCACAAGGTCAAAAGTGGGTTGTTTCCCCCTTATTTTATTCCCGCTGCTCTCCCGAGTATTTAGTTTTTTGCTTTTCTTCTCATCAGCGGTACGATCCCAGGGATATGGGCCTTTTCATTTAGTGATTTATACAAATGCTTAAGTCTACCAGACGGGGAGCAATGTGATTTGTCCTGATCCAGCGTCCTGTCCGCTCCGACGTAGCAGCTGGAGAAGTGAGGACCCGATGACAGAGGAGCGGACTCGACACCAGACCGGGGCAGAGCGAATCGATCACCCCGAATACTAGAGTTTTACAAAAAGAAGGGAGTAACATTCCCTCAATCATAAAAAGGGGAAAAGACCATTCAAATATTCTCCGTACTTCACTGATGAGGTGACGTAACAAACGGTCTGATGTCTTGACGCAGACCAAAGAGGCAGACAATACTTACAAGATGGGGCTCTTGGAGAGTCACAGTGGTAGAGATCTTACATGATGGGGCTCTTGCAGAGTCACAGCAGCAGAGATCTTATAAGATGGGGCTCTTGGAGAGTCACAACAGTAGACATCTTACAAGATGGGGCTCTGTGAGAGTCACAACAGCAGAGATCTTACAAGATGGGGCTCTTGGAGAGTCACAACAGCAGAGATCTTACAAGATGGGGCTCTTGGAGAGTCACAACAGCAGAGATCTTACAAGATGGGGCTCTTGGAGAGTCACAACAGCAGAGATCTTACAAGATGGGGGTCTTGGAGAGTCACAGCAGCAGAGAACTTACAAGATGGGTCTCTTGGACAGTCACAGCAGCAGAGAACTTACAAGATGGGGCTCTTGGAGAGTCACAGCGGTAGAGATCTTACAAGATGGAGCTCTTGGGAGAGTCACAACAGCAGAGATCTTACAAGATGGAGGTCTTGGAGAGTCACAGCGGTAGAGATCTTACAAGATGGGGCTCTTGGAGAGTCACAACAGCAGAGATCTTACAAGATGGGGCTCTTGGAGAGTCACAACAGCAGAGATCTTACAAGATGGGGGTCTTGGAGAGTCACAGCAGCAGAGAACTTACAAGATGGGTCTCTTGGACAGTCACAGCAGCAGAGAACTTACAAGATGGGGCTCTTGGAGAGTCACAGCGGTAGAGATCTTACAAGATGGAGCTCTTGGGAGAGTCACAACAGCAGAGATCTTACAAGATGGAGGTCTTGGAGAGTCACAGCGGTAGAGATCTTACAAGATGGGGCTCTTGGAGAGTCACAGCCGTAGAGATCTTACAAGATGGCGCTCTTGGGAGAGTCACAACAGCAGAGATCTTACAAAATGGAGGTCTTGGAGAGTCACAGCGGTAGAGATCTTACAAGATGGGGCTCTTGGAGAGACACAGCAGCAGAGATCTTACAAGATGGGGCTCTTGCAGAGTCACAACAGCAGAGATCTTACAAGATGGGGCTCTTGGAGAGTCACAACAGCAGAGATCTTACAAGATGGGGCTCTTGCAGAGTCACAACAGCAGAGATCTTACAAGATGGGGCTCTTGGAGAGTCACAACAGCAGAGATCTTACAAGATGGGGCTCTTGGAGAGTCACAACAGCAGAGATCTTACAAGATGGGGCTCTTGGAGAGACACAACAGCAGAGATCTTACAAGATGGGGCTCTTGGAGAGACACAGCAGCAGACATCTTACAAGATGGGGCTCTGTGAGAGTCACAACAGCAGAGATCTTACAAGATGGGGCTCTTGGAGAGTCACAGCGGTAGAGATCTTACAAGATGGGGCTCTTGGAGAGTCACAGCCGTAGAGATCTTACAAGATGGCGCTCTTGGGAGAGTCACAACAGCAGAGATCTTACAAGATGGAGGTCTTGGAGAGTCACAGCGGTAGAGATCTTACAAGATGGGGCTCTTGGAGAGTCACAGCCGTAGAGATCTTACAAGATGGCGCTCTTGGGAGAGTCACAACAGCAGAGATCTTACAAGATGGAGGTCTTGGAGAGTCACAGCGGTAGAGATCTTACAAGATGGGGCTCTTGGAGAGACACAGCAGCAGAGATCTTACAAGATGGGGCTCTTGCAGAGTCACAACAGCAGAGATCTTACAAGATGGGGCTCTTGGAGAGTCACAACAGCAGAGATCTTACAAGATGGGGCTCTTGCAGAGTCACAACAGCAGAGATCTTACAAGATGGGGCTCTTGGAGAGTCACAACAGCAGAGATCTTACAAGATGGGGCTCTTGGAGAGTCACAACAGCAGAGATCTTACAAGATGGGGCTCTTGGAGAGACACAACAGCAGAGATCTTACAAGATGGGGCTCTTGGAGAGACACAGCAGCAGAGATCTTACAAGATGGGGCTCTTGCAGAGTCACAACAGCAGAGATCTTACAAGATGGGGCTCTTGGAGAGTCACAACAGCAGAGATCTTACAAGATGGGGCTCTTGGAGAGACACAGCAGCAGAGATCTTACAAGATGGGGCTCTTGCAGAGTCACAACAGCAGAGATCTTACAAGATGGGGCTCTTGGAGAGTCACAACAGCAGAGATCTTACATGATGGGGCTCTTGGAGAGACACAGCAGCAGAGAACTTACAAGATGGAGCTCTTGGAGAGTCACAGCAGCAGATATTTCACAAGATGGGGCTCTTGCAGAGTCACAACAGCAGAGATCTTACAAGACGGAGCTCTTGGAGAGTCACAGCGGTAGAGATCTTACAAGATGGGGCTCTTGGAGAGTGAGATCTCACAAGATGGGGCTCTTGGAGAGTCTCAGAAGATCTCAGTCCCGCAGTTGCAGTTTATTTTATAAAAAAACAAAAACTGCCTTACTCAAACTTTTTGGGTCCAACGCTGACTCTCCAATGATTCTTCCGGTGTCTGCTATATTGCAGCGCTGATTTCAAGCCGACAGCGCTGCAGCCCAACAGTGAGCTCAGATGCTCTGATCGGCTTGTGCCGTCAACCCAGGCAGAGCCCCACAGTTCACCGATTAGCTGCAGCGCTGTCATCATGACATCAGCACTGCAGAATAGCAGACACCAGAAGAATCAGTGGAGACTCAGAGCTGGACCAAGGAAATGTGAGTAAAGAACAGGCGGCGGATTACAGGGAGGCTGAAGAAGGAGGTTGTGGTGGTTGGCTGAGCAGAACGATCCAGACCATCACTATGATCCCCCACACCCCCAGATCGCACACCGGTATCATTTTTTTTGGAGTGTTCCTTTCATTTCACTAGAATTTCTGTTCTTCCTATTACAGGGATCTGTTCCCATTGTGTTTGCCAGGAAAGCTCCCGCTATCAGCTGGATCCACAGGCCGCTACTCACCCGGGGGCTTCTGACCTCTGCTTGGTCATTATATGGCGGGTTACAATTCTGGCTGCATAGAGAGAACAGTAAAGACTGCAAATAAGAAAACTTCTTTTTGTTACCATGAAAGCCCATGGGTGACAGATGACTCCCAGTAATACCTAATATATACACACGTCTGAGCTGAGCGGGACGGGACATGGGACGGCGCTGCAGAAAGCAGGGAAAAGACACGCAACAAGTCTTATACATTGCGTAATTCTGCATCCATATATTACAGCGCCCCTCCCAGGACAGTTTGGTATCCGCTGCACACGTGGGCGATGACTGGGTGACTCTACCAATACTTAATAAATCATGCTGGCGGCTGACATCTCTGCCCTGTAAACATTATAGGGGAATGCTGCTTCTATTTAGTGCTGATGCAGCGAGTGCTTGATGTGTTATGACATGTGTGTAAATCTATGAGGCCACTCTGCATGCTGGTGGGGGACGCCGTGCAAAGTGAGTGCACGCCGGTGGGGGACGCCGTGTAGGGCGAGTGGGCCCTGGTGGGGGAGGTGCCGTCCAGCGAGAGTGTGAACTGGATGGGGGAATCCATGGATGGAGAGTGCACACTGGTGGGGGGCCAAGGACAGGGTGAGTGTGCATTGGTTGGAGGGCGTCACGAAGGGAGAGTGTGCACTGGTTGGGGGGTGCCGTGGAGGGAGAGTGTGCACTGGTTGAGGGAATCCATGCAGGGAGAGTGCACACTGGTGGGTGGGGGCGCCGTGCAGGGAGAGTGTGCACTGGTTGGAAGTGCCATGCAAGCAGAGTGCACACTGATAGGGGACCCAGGACAGGGAGATTGTGCACTGGTTGGGGGGCGTCGCGAATGGTTGGGGGTGCCATGCAGGGAGATTGCACA